>NC_084636.1:28487376-28567376 GCF_033978795.1 Nerophis ophidion | reverse complement strand
TATCAGTCCAACAAAACAATACACAGCAATACAATAACAATGCAATCCAATTCCAAAACCAAACCTGACCCAGCAACACTCAGAACTGCAATAAACAGAGGAGACACAAACACGACACAGAACAAACCAAAAGTAGTGAAACAAAAATAAATATTATCAACAACAGTATCAATATTAGTTAGTATTTCAGCATAGCAGTGATTAAAAATCCCTCATTGACATTATCATCAGACATTTATAAAAAATTTAAAATAAAAACAATAGTGTCACAGTTGCTTACACTTGCATCACATCTCATAAGCTGGACAACACACTGTGTCCAATGTTTTCACAAAGATAAAATAAGTCATATTTTTAGTTCGTTTAATATTTAAAACAAATTTAAATTATTGCAATCAGTTGATAAAACATTGTCCTTTACAATTATAAAAGCTTTTTTTTTTTAATCTACTACTCTGCTAGCATGTCAGCAGACTGGGGTAGATCCTGCTGAAATCCTATGTATTGAATGAATACCGAATCCTTTTAAATTGTTTTGAATCGGAAAAATATCGTTTTTGAATCGAGAATCGCGTTGAATTGGAAAAAAAACGATTTATAATCGAATCGCGACCCCAAGAATTGAAATTGAATCGAACCGTGGGACAACCAAAGATTCGCAGCCCTTTTGAGCATTAAACTAGGTTGGCATCGGTCTTATTCCTCTTCCACATCTGGCTTCCTGAAGCGTAAACTTGGTTCATTTTTTAACCGTATTTCCACGAGCAGTCAGCAAAAGTTCAGACTACGTCACGACGAGTGTTCTGCGCACACTCTTCTAAGAGTGTGTTGGTGGCTGGGAGGAGCCCCCTCGAGGGGGACTCTGACAGTCACATCGACACTGTGCTATTGTGTCATTACCGTCAAGTCATTACTCTTTATCAGTGTCATTGTGACTTTTGGCTGCTGGAAGGGGCCCCTCAAGGGGAACTCTGACATTGTCTTTGACATTATTCTGATATCATCATTGTATTTTCCGGTGATGGAATCACAAAGTTGTTTGTTGCTGTTAAGTTTGAATACATGACTAGTCGTTGTCAGTGGAAATTGCCTAGTTTGCCTACCTGGTTGCGATTGTTCGCCAACTGGGATTTAGAAGGCTTGGTGCTGTGGGGAGAAGAAAGAGCTTTAGAATAGCAGGGGTGCCCACACTTTTTCTGCAGGCGAGCTACTTTTCAATTGACCAACTCGAGGGGATCTACCTCATTTATATATATCATTTATATTTATTTATTTATGAAAGAAACATTTTTGTAAACAAGTTAAATGTGTTTAATGATAATACAAGCATGTGTAACACATATAGATGTCTTTCTTTCACAAAGACAAGAATATAAGTTGGTGTATTACCTGATTCTGATGACTTGCATTGATTGGAATCAGACAGTAATGATGATAACGCCCACATTTTGAAATGGAGGAGAAAAAAAGTTGTCCTTTCTGTACAATACCACATGAAAGTGGTTGGTTTTTGGCATCTAATTCATCCAGCTTCCATACACTTTACAAGAAAAACATTGGCGGCAAATTCCGTAGCTTGCTTGATTGACATTCACGGCACCCGAGGGTCTTGTGAGATGACGCTGGCTGCTGCCAGTTCATTATTATGAAAAAATGACAGAGAGGAAGGCGAGAAACACTTTTTATTTCAACAGACTTTCGCGCCGTCCCTTCCGTCAAAACTCTAAAGGCCGACTGCACATTTCCTATCTTCACAATAAAAGCCCTGCTTCATGCTGCCTGCGCTAACAAAATAAGAGTCTCGGAAAGCTGGCGTGCACAAGTGATGTGCACACCAGCTTTCTGAGGGATCGCTTGTGCACGCCAGTTTTCCGAGACTCTGTATTTAGTTAGCGCAGGCAGCATGAAGCAGGGCTTTTATTGTGAAGATAGGAAATGTGCAGTCGGCCTTTAGAGTTTTGACGGAAGGTACGGCGCGAGAGTCTGTTGAAATAAAAAGTGTTTCTCGCCTTCCTCTCGGTCATATTTTCATAATAATGATCTTGCAGCAGCCAGCGTCATCTCACAAGACCCTCCGGTACCGTGAATGTCATTTAAGTGACGTCTTGGTGAAGATTGATGATCACTAATTTTTAGGTCTATTTTTTTTAAAAGCCTGGCTGGAGATCGACTGACACACCCCCCGCGGTCGACTGGTAGCTCGCGATCGACGTAATGGGAACCCCTGGTCTATTCACTATCACTCTGTCACCAGGTCAAATAAGATTGGCATTATCAGCTGTGGCTGTAGGCGACCTCCTGATGTATATTTTATTTTCTCAGCAAGATGGTTTTAGCTACATTCAATGGCGGTATAGCTCGGTTGGTAGAGCGGCCGTGCTAGCAACCTGAGGGTTCCAGGTTCGATCCCCGCTTCCGCCATCCTAGTCAGTGCCGTTGAGTCCTTGGGCAAGACACTTCACCCATCTGCTCCCAGTCCCACCCACACTGGTTTAAATGTAACTTAGATATTGAGTTTCTCTATGTAAAGTGCTTTGAGTCACTAGAGAAAAGCGCTATATAAATATAAATCACTTCAGTAGCTTTACCTACTTTTGCATTCACTTTAATTAGGTGGTTGCAGTCATACGTGTTACCCAGGATTTCCACTGGATGCGGAATGGCGCCGCCACGGCGATGGACTCTTTCCATTTCCATTGTAGCCAAGGTGTCAGTTTCCACCGCTGCCATACCCCCAGCGCACGGCGCCACCATGCCCGCGCCGTACCACATCCCTGCACTAAATATACGCAGAGCTTCTCCTTTTTTATGGGTCATCGCAACTCGGTGGATCATTTGAGCTAAAACATGCTTGTGGGGGACAGGAAGTCATGCACAAACGCAAAATAAATTATCCGGTTTACTTTCAAAATAAAGTACTTTGTGTTCAAGGAGGACCGTATTTTGCACTTTGAAACGTCCTAATGGTCGTGGACTGACCTGAAGCCCACTTGTCAAAGGTTTTCAGACGTGATTTCATCTCGTTGACACAATTGGATTCTGACATGTCCAAAATCAAACAATCATATTACAGGCACATCCTGGACAGCTATTTGGGGGTCTCTGTCAAATACCAGCTGACACGGGGCCGGGGAAGCAGGGAGTCGTTAGTGCGATTGAAATGAGGTGTGTGTGTGTGTGTGTGTGTGTGTGTGTGTGTGTGTGTGTGTGTGTGTGTGTGTGTGTGTGTGTGCGTGTGTGCGTGCGTGCGTGCGTGCGTGCGTGCGTGTACAACGCTCACCAGGGATGATGTTACTGTTGTGTTGTTGTTTGCTACAAATAAATAAAAATGTAAAATAGTCCTTCTGCAAAGCAAAATGTTTGTCTTTTCCACGAGTCATGTTAAGTCAGTGCCGCCCGTGGGTATTGATGGCCGGCAAAGCTCGAGACACTCCCGGGTATTACCGTTCAGCAGTCGTTGCATATCTCGAATGGCAAGACTGAGTTTGTTTTCTCCTGCTCCTCTGGAGGGACAAAATAAACTGTTGGTGTTTTTCTTTACTATAACTCCCCTTATGTGATAACACGCGGATTAGTGAGATCTGGTAAAAGACTGCACAGCGGAACCCTGACAGTGCGCATCAAAACGTCGTTGGGGATTGGCGGAAACATTCCGTGGCGGTGCCGTTCAGCAGCCTTTACTCATCCAGTGGAAATTCAGGGCTAAACCTCAATTGCTGTCCGCCTGTTCCACAATGTATGATACTAGAGGGATTTAAATCTTACAACCCCCAATTGGATTAGATTTTGATTCGATTAAATTTTTGATTCAAACCAGTCCTCGCAATACTTTGTTGTCAATCGAGTTTATTTAATCAAGTCTTGTGTTATTGTAAGACTCAAATGCCTACTGAAAATTATATTAAAAAACGTTTTTTTTTTAAAACAGCCCCCTCTTGGCTGCTGACGTATGACATACAGTTTAGTTCAGTTCAGTTTATTTCAAACATGCATACGATACGATGTAATGCATCACATATATTTCGAGTTGTTTCATTACAGCACGTCCGAAAAGGAGTAGGAAGAACCAGAGCTTATTTAATCCTACCGCCTTTTCATTCCATAGCAATTTTATCCCATTTCCTTGATCTCCGCAGCAGAATAGTGAATAAATAAATATTATTTGAATAATATACCATAGTAAGTAAACAAATATTAAATACATTAATAATCTTTATCAAAAAATGAAAAAAAAAAATATATATATATACAGTATATATTATCATATAATACAGGGGTCACCATTGCAGTGCCCGTGGGCACCAGGTAGCCCGTAAGGACCAGATGAGTAGCCCGCTGGCCTCTTCTAAAAATACCTCAAATAGCAGCACTTACCAGTGAGCTGCCTTTATTTTTTTAATTTTATTTATTTACTAGCAAGCTGGTCTCGCTTTGCCCGACATTTTTAATTCTAAGAGAGACAAAACTCCAATAGAATTTGACAATCCAAGAAAATATTTTAAAGACTTGGCCTTCACTTGTTTAAATAAATGTATTAATTGTTTTACTTTGCTTCTTATAACTTTCAGAAAGACAATTTTAGCGAAAAAAATACAACCTTAAAAATGATTTTAGGATTTTTAAAAACATATACCTTTTACCTTTCAAATTCGTTCCTCTTCTTTCCTTCAATCAATTTTCAAGTACATTTATTTTTTTTATTGTAAAGAATAATAAATACTTTTTAAATTAAATGTTAATTTTAGTTTGTTTTTTCAACAAATAATATTTGAAATATTTCTTCAAACGTATTATGATTAAAATTTTAATCATAAGGGAGAGCCCCGCCACCCTTTTAAAATTTTTGTTCTGGGAAATCTAGAAGGAAATAATGATTTGTCTTTGTTAGAAATATAGCTTGGTACAATGTGTTATATATTCTAACAAAAAGCAATTAAAACATGTCTTCAAAATTCTACAATTAATCTTAATCAGGAAAAATTACTAATGATGTTCCATAAATTATTTTTTTTAAAAGATTCGAATTAGCTGGTTTTTCTCTTCTTTTTTCGGTTATATTTTGAATTTTAAAGAGTCGAAATTGAAGATAAACTATGTTTCAAAATATAATTTTCTTTTTTTTTTCCTGTTTTCTCCTCTTTTAAACCGTTCAATTAAGAGTTTTTTTCATAATTTATTCTCTACAAAAAACCTTCCGTAAAAGGAAAAAAAATGTACGACGGAATGACAGACAGAAACACCCATTTATATGTAATATATATATACACTATATACACATATACATATATTTATTTATATACATATACATATATATATATATATATATATATATATATATATATATATATATATATATATATTAGGGCTGGGCAACGATTAAAAATTTTAATCGAAGTTAATCGCACTATTTCTCAGATTAATCACGATTAACTGCATTGCCCAATAATGAATTCAAAAGTAGAGCATAGTGCACCTTTATTGGAATATTCTCCCACATGAACAAAAGCGCCAAAACATTTGTTGTGCAAACACAATTCAAATCAGTCCTTGTTAAACAGTGGCAGTTAAATAGCATATTTTATGAAAATCAACTCAAAAAATGTAAATACAAACATTTAAGCTTATTGCCACTCCCAGGGTATTTAAGTTATCCTGTTTGTTATGGAAAATAAATATAATCTACATACAAATCTCTGAGCCACAATCATAACATCTGAACAGGCAATTTCTGACGTAACAGCAGGAACATTTTTTTTATCAGGGATCTTATGTTTAAAAAACCTATATTATAGGTAGTGGGCTGTTTTAGGGAATTTTTGATCAAATTATCCGTGGTAGCAATATTAATAATGTTGTGTTTATTCTGCGTAGTGCACTTAAAATAATTATGACCATATCTAGGAATTGATATGATGGGAATTTTCCGATTGTTTGCTTGGTGCTTTGATAAACTGAACGCATCATATACACGGTACTATATTGTGATGTTATGAGCCAGGGGAAAAAAGAACTACCCTACCCAGCATTCAACAGGAGTGACGAGCATGCGCGGCATCTTGTATGTTGTGATATGCACGCTCTGAAAGTAAACATTAAGAACTCAGCCAACACGCCTCGTCTGCATTAATCATAAATAGACAACACATATACTCCGCTGCTTCACAGGCCGCTAGATGTAGCCGGCAAAGTATTCCCATGCTAGCTAGCCGGTCTAGCAAGCACGCGTCATTCAGTCCAAAACGGCCCGATCTATCCACATTCAGAATTGTCTGGCGGTCGTAAGTGATCCCGGAGTGACCACGCCGTAAGCCAGCCATGAAATTTGCAGAATTGTCCGGTATTTTTGCCAAATGTTCCATCTTTACCAATAGCCCCTCGACACTGAAGCCCATCGGGGCGACGCCATCTGTCTAAGAAAAGGCGTTAACAAAATAAAAGCATGTAAACAACATACGCAAATGTGCGATAAAATAATTGTCGGCGTTAATAGATTGATGAGTTAACTCGTAATTAACGCATTAATTTGCCCACCCCTAATATATATATATATATATATATATAGACCCTGGGATGATGTGGCGACTTGTCTAGGGTGTACCCCGCCTTCCGCCCGATTGTAGCTGAGATAGGCGTCAGCGCCCCCCGCAGCCCCAAAAGGGAATAAGCGGTAGAAAATGGATGAATTTATATATATATGTGTGTGTAGATTTATTTATCAAAGGTAAATGGAGCAATTTGGCTATTTCTGTCAGTTTATTTAAGTGTGTATCAAACTGGTAGCCCTTCACATGAATCAGTACCCAAGAAGTAGCTCTTGGTTTCAAAAACGTTGGTGACCCCTTATATAATATATATTTTGATTCTTGAAAATTAATGAATCCATTAAAAAAGAAGAGATAAGAATTGCGATTCGTAATCAATTTATCCCATTATCGCCTCTATTCAATTAACTGCTGGGCTCGTTATAATTGCAGGGTGTGGTTTACAAAAGCAAATAACCACTGCTCCAGGGTCAAAAACATTGGTTGCTGCGGCTATAGGAAACCTCCTGATGTAGTTTACTGTTATTACAACATTGGTTCAATTGCTGCTGTGTTGTGCAAAATACTTTGATGCAACTCATTATTGAAGGTAAAATGTACCTACAGCATTTCTGCTTGAACAGCTACCCTCATTCTCATTTTGGTTGCAGGAGTACATATAATGAGGTGCTGGCACAGGTTAACAAAAAAAAAAAAGGAGCATGTAGACCAGAGCATATGGTCATCTCCACCACGTGGGTCATTAATTACCTGACCTACATGGAGGTCCGTAATCTGGCGATCCCGAAAGGAATCAGTGAATGACAGATTGATATCTTGAATCCGTGTGTGTCCTCCATCCAGCGTGTCGGGTCCCCTCCTGTCTCCTGGGATGAAGGGAACAGGGACTCCTCCTCCTCCGCTGGAAAAGCATCACGTCCAAAGTCAGCACAAGCCCTACGCCCACTATCACCACCATCAGGCTCCCAGTAACGGTAAGACAGAAAATGAAAAAGCGAGTGTGCAGTCTCAAGGTAGCTTTTACAGTAATTGGTCGCTTTATTAGGTACACCTGCACCATCTAATGAGGTCAAGTACCGGAGCTGTATCAGAAAAGTACTTACTTCTTTCTACAAAATGTATATACAGTATATTTTTAGGGCTCTCAATCAGTTAAAATATTTAATTGTCCATCCATCCATCCAAGTTCCCTCTCCCCAGCCACTTCGTCCAGCTCTTCCCGGGGGATCCCGAAACGTTCCCAGGCCAGCCGGGAGACATAGTCTTCCCAACGTGTCCTGGGTATTCCCCGTGGCCTCCTACCGGTTGGACGTGCCCTAAACACCTCCCTCGGGCGACGTTCGGGTGGCATCCTGACCAGATGCCCGAACCACCTCATCTGGCTCCTCTCGATGTGGAGGAGCAGCGGCTTTACTTTGAGTTCCTCACGGATGGCAGAGCTTCTCACCCTATCTCTAAGGGAGAGCCCCGCCACACGGCTGAGGAAACTAATTTCGGCCGCTTGTACCCGTGATCTTGTCTTTTCGGTCATAACCCAAAGCTCATGACCTTGGGGTGAGGATGAGAACGTAGATCGACCAGTAAATTGAGAGCTTTGCCTTCCGGCTCAGCTCCTTCTTCACCACAATGGATCGATACAGCGTCCGCATTACTGAAGACGCCGCACCGATCCGCCTGTCGATCTCGCGATCCACTCTTCCCCCACTCGTGAACAAGACTCCTAGGTACTTGAACTCATCCATTGGCAGACCAGGGTGGTGGTTCCTCTCTTTAAGAAGGGGAACCGGAGGGTGTGTTCCAACTATCGTGGGATCACACTCCTCAGCCTTCCCGGTAAGGTTTATTCAGGTGTACTGGAGAGGAGGCTACGCCAGATAGTCAAACCTCGGATTCAGGAGGAACAGTGTGGTTTTCGTCCTGGTCGTGGAACTGTGGACCAGCTCTATACTCTCGGCAGGGTCCTTGAGAGTGCATAGGAGTTTGTCCAACCAGTCTACATGTGCTTTGTGGACTTGGAGAAGGCATTCGACCCTGTCCCTCGGGAAGTCCTGTGGGGAGTGCTCAGAGAGTATGGGGTATCGGACTGGCTGATTGTGGCGGTACGCTCCCTGTACGATCAGTGCCAGAGCTTGGTCCGCATTGCCGGCAGTAAGTCGGACACATTTCCAGTGAGGGTTGGACTCTGTCAAGGCTGCCCTTTGTCACCGATTCTGTTCATAACTTTTATGGACAGAATTTCTAGGCGCAGTCAAGGCGTTGAGGGGTTCCGGTTTGGTGGCCGCAGGATTAGGTCTCTGCTTTTTGCAGATGATGTGGTCCTGATGGCTTCATCTGGCCGGGATCTTCAGCTATCACTGGATCGGTTCGCAGCCGAGTGTGAATCGACCGGGATGAGAATCAGCACCTCCGAGTCCGAGTCCATGGTTCTCGCCCAGAAAAGGGTGGAGTGCCATCTCCGGGTTGGGGGAGGAGACCCTGCCCCAAGTGGAGGAGTTCAATATTTAATTGTGATGAATTATATTTGTCTATTGTCGTTAGAGTGTCCGTATGGAAGTAGAATAGTCTCACATCAACTTATTGTCTCAAATCAACGTATTTGTATATTTATTAATATATGCATATGTATTAATATAATATTGATATATATAAGTTGATGTGAGACAATTCTACTTCCATACGTCCGTCAGTAGGTCGTGACTTCAAACCTCGGCCGAGTCATACCAAAGACTATAAAAATGGGACATATTACCTCCCTGCTTGGCACTCAGGATCAATGGTTGGAATTTGGGGTTAAATCACCAAAATGATTCCTGAGCGCGGCCACCGCAGCTGCTCACTGCTCCCCTCACCTCCCTGGGGTTGGAACAAGGGGATAATTTCACCACACTTATTGTGTGTGTGTGACAATCATTGGTACTTTAATTTGAACTTTTAACTTTATAATTAATTGCAAATATAAGTCCTGGGTTCAAATCCAGGCTCAGGATCTTTCTGTGTGGAGTTTGCATGTTCTCCCCGTGAATGCGTGGGTTCCCTCCGGGTACTCCGGCTTCCTCCCACTTCCAAAGACATGCACCTGGGGATAGGTTGATTGGCAACACTAAATTGGCCCTAGTGTGTGAATGTGAGTGTGAATGTTGTCTGTCTATCTGTGTTGGCCCTGCGATGAGGTGGCGACTTGTCCAGGGTGTACCTACCCCGCCTTCCGCCCGATTGTAGCTGAGATAGGCGCCAGCGCCCCCGCGACCCCAAAAGGGAATAAGCGGTAGAAAATGGATGGGGATGGAAGTTTGTATTTTTATTTTCAACAGGTGCACCTCATTACATTGTGCACCCATCATGGGACTGGACCATTTCTTCGATTCATGCAAATGTTTGTTTATTAAACATTGTTTTTTTCCGTCTATACAGATGCGTCATTTGCATGCGTGTGTTTAGGGAGGACCTGGAATCAATGAGTAGAACATAAATATTAGGGATGTTATTTGACAACCCTAATAGGGCTGTCAAATGTTGAATTAGAGCCACGTTAGAACAACATACTTTTTGTCTACGTTTAATCAATGTTGGTGTTCTGACGTTGATTTGATCATTGAAATGGGGTCATTTCCCAAACAACAATGTAACGAGTACAACAAGTCCACATTTCAAATTGTTTTTGGAAACTGTGGACGTTGTGTCCTCCGGAACAAAGAGGAAAAGAACCATCCGGACTGTTATATGGACAAAGTTCAAAAGCCAGCATCTGTGAAGGCACCATTAATGCTGAAATCCAAGCAACATTATCATGGGCACCCCTGCTTACTTCAGCAAGACAATGCCATGCCACGTGTTACAAAAACATGGCTTCATAGTAAAAGAGCGCGAGTACCAGACTGGCCTGCCTATAGTCCAGACCTGTCTCCCATTGAAAATGGGAATGCGCAATATGAAGCCTTTGAAATGTGGACACGTCAGACCACAGGACACTTTTCCACCTTGCGTCACTCCATCTTAGATGAGTTTGGGTCCAGCGAAGCTGGCGGAGTTTCTGGGTGTTGTTGATAAATGGATTAGCATTGTCGACTTTTAACTTAGTGCATCTGCCTCACAGGTTAGTGCATCTGCCTCACAATACGAAGTTCCTGCAGTCCTGGGTTCAAATCCAGGCTCGGGATCTTTCTGTGTGGAGTTTGCATGTCTTCCCCGTGAATGCGTGGGTTCCCTCCGGGTACTCCGGCTTCCTCCCACTTCCAAAGACATGCACCTGGGGATAGGTTGATTGGCAACACTAAATTGGCCCTTGTGTGTGAATGTGAGTGTGAATGTTGTCTGTCTATCTGTGTTGGCCCTGCGATGAGGTGGCGACTTGTCCAGGGTGTACCCCGCCTTCCGCCCGATTGTAGCTGAGATAGGCGCCAGCGCCCCCCGCGACCCCAAAAGGGAATAAGCGGTAGGAAATGGATGGGTGGATGGATGGATGGACTTTTAACTTTCACTTACAGTTGTGGCGACAAACTGTAGTTACTGACAGTGGTTTTCTGAAGTGTTCCTGAGCCCATGTGGTGATATCCTTTACACACTGATGTCGGTTTTTGATGCAGTACCGCCTGAGGGATCCAAGGTCACGGGCATTGCCGCTCACGTGCAGTGATTTCTCCACATTCTCTGAACCTTTTGACGATATTACGGACCGTAGATGGTGAAATCGCTATTCCTTTCAGTAGCTTGTTGAGAAATGTTCTTCTTAAACTGTTGGATAATTTGTTCCAGCATTTGTTCACAAAGTGGTGATCCTTGCTCCATCCTTGTTTATGAATGACTGAGCATTTCCTGGAAGCTGCTTTTATACCCAATCATGGCACACACCTGTTCACCTATGGGATGTTCCAAATAAATGGTTGGTGAGCATTCCTCAACTTTCTCAGTCTTTTTTGCCACTTGTGCCAGCTTTTTTGAAACATGTTCCAGGCATCAAATTCCAAATGAGCCAATATTTGCAAAAAATAACGTTTTCCAGTTCGTATCTTGTCTTTGCAGTCTATTTAATTGAACATAGGTTGAAAAGGATTTGCAAATCATTGTATTCTGTTTTTATTTACGATTTACACAACGTGCCAATTTATCTGGTTTCGGGGTTTGTATAATCAACGTTGTATCAATGTCTTGCGCCTGCTGGGCCCAGATCCCAATGCTGAGAACTAATATTTTACAATACAATATTTCGCTACTTGAGGGCTCAGATATTAAAAACAGCTGTCAGTATGATGCAGTGTGCCAAGTACAACCACAATAACAAACACAGCTTTTCCCTGGGATCTTAATGTGGGTCTACCTGGTGTAACTTTATCCGCGCAAAGCCTTACAAGCTGATCCTCCTCAAATGCATTTTTAGGATGGGCACGGTGGCGTCAGGAGTTTGAAAAGCATGTGTTATCCAACAAAACAGTGTTCGGCTGTCCGAGACAACACGGCGAGCTCAGCTGTCATTGCGTGAACGCCTAAAATGCTGTTTTGCACTGCGGGGATCAACACATGGACGCTCACCACCAATGTGGTCACACGTCCTGGAAAGGTTCTGGTTATTGTTGTGACTCCTGTGGTCGAATCGGAGGGAAAACAGAGACAATGACGACCAACTTAGTAACTTGAGTTGTGTCTTACAATAGCGATGGCCTTGGAAACCATCCCTCGTTAACTCTGGCTTCCGTTTTGCTCCGTCTTCCAGAATTCCAAGGCAGCTTTCAGAGCTGCTTCCACTTCGCAGACTCCTACCGGATGGAGCAGACGGTCAGCGGCGTCCACGCTTCCCCCGGAGATTCCCACGCCTACACTTCCCATCAGCACAATGGCTTCCACATGTCCTCCAGCAACTCTCTGGGCTCTGCAGGTGAGCCGTGCCCATCCCCTGTAAGTGCTTCCATGATGGCAGAAGGTTCATGCCCCTTTGACCTCCCTCCAGGCTTCAGCTTGACCCAGGAGCTGCAAGGCGGCGCAGGGGTGTGCCAGTTCTCCCCCGGCCCAGAGGAGGGCGCCTTCTTCCAGGTGGGGAGCTTCGAGCGCGGCCTGAACCACATCCCATCAGTGTACACGGAGTCATAGACCACCGACGCAACAAGCGAAAAAACACTGGAGCCCACTATACCGTCCATCTACTTCCACTCCCGTCCCATAATCCACTAGTTTCAAATTCACTTAATCACGTGATTTATCAGCCAAGAAAGGTAAGCTAGATAGTACAAATCCATTATATACAATATATCCCACTGTTATATATCACCAATAACAATTTAAAAATGACCAGAAGTGAATACAAAATTATAAAAAAGTTTATTTTAGTTTAAAGGCCTACTGAAACCCACTACTACCGAAAACGCAGTCTGATAGTTTATATAACAATGATAAAAATATTAACACATGCCAATACGGCCGGTTTAGTTTACTAAATTGCAATTTTAAATTTCCCGCGAGGTATCCTGTTGAAAACGTCGCGGAATGATGACGCGTATTTTGACGCATGCTTGTGACGTTATTGGTTGGAGGGGACATTTTAGCCCAGCACCACTCACGGCTAAAAGTCGTCTCTTTTCATCGCATAATTACCCAAATTTTGGACATCTGTGTTGCCAAATCTTTTGCTATTTGTTCAATTAATAATGGAGACTATAAAGAAGAATGCTGTTGGTGGAAAGCGGTGTATTGCAGCTGCCGTTAGCAAAACAAACACAGCCGGTGTTTCCTTGTTTGTTGTGCAGCTTTACTATGGAGCAGAGTGGTCAAGCGAACATGTTTCTCTACCACATGTCAACCAGTAAGTTTTTGGATGAGAAAATTGTGATATTAAGTCGGCTCTTACCAAAGACTTGAACGGAGCTTGCGTCCTCCTGCAGCAGCTGACAAAAAGGCAGCTGTAACTTTCTTGGCTCCTCCATGGCTTCCATCAGAGACACTGGCGGTAACCGCAGCCCTCCGACTTTCAGGTATGACTTTATAATCTCACTGAAACACCAGTAACACAATAAGCAGATAAGGGATTTTCCAGAATTATCCTAGTAAATGTGTCTAATAACATCTGAATCGCTCCCACTGTTGTCACCTTTTTTTTCCCTAGCGCTTCACTCTAACTTTCCTCATCCATGAATCTTTCATCCTCGCTCAAATTAATGGGGAAATCGTCGCTTTCTTGGTCCGAATCGCTCTTGCTGCTGGTGGCTATGATTATGAACAATGTGAAGATGTGAGGAGCCCTACAATCCGTGACGTCATGCGCACATTGTCTGCTACTTCCGGTAATGGAAAGGTTTTTTTTATTAGCGACCAAAAGTTGCAAACTTTATCGTGGATGTTCTCTACTAAATCCTTTCAGCAAAAATATGGCAATATCGCGAAATGATCAAGTATGACACATAGAATGGACCTGCTATCCCCGTTTGAATAAGAACATCTCATTTCAGTAGGCCTTTAATGTAATACAGTCATTTTATGATGTTAAGTTAAGTAATAAGGTTAATAAAATGTCAAGATGTAATAAAACAAAATAAACAGACAATTCAGCACTTTCCCATTTAAATATACAATTATAATATGAGAGAAAAAATACCAGAACTAATACAAAACTATTTAAAAAATAGTTAAAATAATTTTAGTGTAATACAGTCATTTTCTGATGTTGGGTAATAACTCAATAAAAGGTTAGCTAAAAATTCAAAATGTAATAAAAAAATAAACAGGCAATTCAGCACTTACCCAATGGAATATACAATTATAATATGAGGGGAAAAATACCAGAACTAATACAAAATTATTTAGAAAAAATAGTTAAAGAAATTTTAATGAAGTAGTCATTTTCTGATAAGTCATAACTCAATAAAAGGTTAATAAAATGTCAAAATGTAATAAATAAAAAAATAAACAGACAATTCAGCACTTTCCCATTTAGATTTATTATTGTAATATAAGGAAAAAACTGCCAGAACTAATACAAAATTGTGTTAAATAAAAACAGTTACATTTATTTTTATGTAATACAGTCATTTTCTTGGCGACTTGTCCAGGTTGTACGGCGCCTTCCGCCTGATTGTAGCTGAGATAGTCTCCAGCGACCCCGAAGGGAATAAGCGGTAGAAAATGGATGGATGGATGGAAAGTCATTTTCTGATGTTAAGTAATAGCTCAGTAAAATATAAAAAAAAATAATAATAAGAAATATAAAAATTCAGCACTTTCCCATTTAGATATTTAGGATGACAAACATGGCATTAATGACCTATGAAAACAATACATTTTACTACAACGTGAACACTACAAACTAATTATATCATCAGTTTTTGGACTGAATCATCAAGAGACAAATGTATCAAACTTATCATGTTGCTGTGTTGGTTGTTTGTATTATTGTCTGCATTCCTGTATTTTTGTTTTATGGCTTTTATCCGCAACTTTTCTGCAACAATGCAAAGGAAACAACCAACCAGTCGGCTTTTAATAATATTGTGTGTATAAAATGTACAGTTTGTTTACACATATTTGATTGTTGAATGCAACCCCTCCATTCCAAAAAATAAATACCTGAATGTACATGTAATTATGAGTTTCCATCTACCTGTGTGTGGACAATCATTTTTTGCAGAGGCTTCCTGCCCTCTAGTGGACGCTGGTGAGTATTGCACACTACTTCATCATCTCTTGCTTGAACAGAATGTCAACTTTTTACTTGTGCTTCCTCTTGTCCAGGTAACTAGGTAGTAGAAGTTACTGGAGAGGAGGTCAACAAACACCACGACGTTCTTGGTGTGTTGCAAATGTTGCAACATGACAAGGTGAGCAGTTAGTGGGGGGACATCATGAAACACTACATGGAATAGATTAGACAGAACTTTTTTGAAGCCTTAGTTAAAGTGTGTGCGCTTAGACAAAATTTGGGTTCCAGTCGCAGCAACACTACATGCTGTATACAGGACCGTAATAATAGCAGCACAGCGTTCTTAAAAAAAAGTATATTTTATTTAAGCATATTTTTTCATTGCTGAATGCAGGTCATTTTATTTTCATTTACTATAGTAAGGTATTCACATCACTTCACTTTTTCCATATTTTGTGGCCTAATTCTAAAAAATCCTAAAAATTCTACAAACAATACCCCATCATTACAATGTGAAAAGGTTTTTTTTTTTATTTTGCAAATGTATTAAAAATTAAAGACTCCAGGCTGCATCAACAAAGTATTCAGCAAAGGCTAAGTAAGAGTACATGAATACATGTTGTTGTTTTTTAATAAATTGGCATAAATTCATTAAAAAAATACCTTTTCACGTTGTCGTTGTGGGGTATTGTGTTTAGAATTTTGAGGACAAAGATGAATTTATTACATTTTGCAAGGTTATTTTGCATGTTTGGTTTTGGAGTTATGTTTGAATACATTTTTATTGCTTTTTTTTCGCATTATCTCGGGATTCCAAGAACATTACTGTCAAATTGAGTAAAACACAATTTTTTGTGTTTGCAAGCCTTAGAAAAAAGCATGTTTTGAGTAAAACTCACAAATATACAATATTTCAGGAATGATTAGCTATTTTGCAGATTTTGTTTTAATAGTTATGTTTAAATAACTGTCATATTGAGTAAAACCTAATTTTTGTATTTGCAAACCTTTCAAAAACACCTGATTGTAGTAAAACCCACATTGATATATTAATACAGACATTTTTAGACATATTACATATTTGATTTTGGAATTATGTTTATATAACTTTCATATTTACGATGACAGTCATATCGAGTAAAAAAACTGATTTGTGTCTTTGTAAACCTTACAAAAGATACATTTTCTAGTAAAACTCACAAAGATGCATTATTAGACATTTTACGAGGCTTTTACATAAAATGTGGGAAAAGTAAAGCGCTGTGAATATTTTTCCATTTAGTCTTTTTAGTATTATTATACTTTTAAAACAAGTGGCAGGATACTGTAAAAAGTAGCGGTGTCGATTAAAAAAAAAATAGCATTCATGTTATATTATTTTTAAAGATTTAACATGGGAAAAAAATACAACTCTAATTGTGTTTTCTAAATGATGTATTTGTTTATGTTTTGACATAATGGTAATGTTTAAAGACCTATAACCTAAAAAAGTTATTTTGAACAGCACAATTCAAAACGCCCCCCAAAAAGAGTCAGCATTAAGAAGCAAGAGCTTTTTTTCCATGTCCCAAAAGACTTGAAACACTCTTTCAATAAAATGCCGTACATTTTGGCTTTAATTTTAAGGAGTAAAAATTACATCGGGAGTTTGCCCAAAACAGGAAATATTTTTCATCCTCCAGCTAATTTTCTTTTAAACGTACAAAAAAATACAATAAAAAATTAATAGAAAGAAAAAAAAGAGCGAAGTCAAGACCCTTTATTCTCCTAAATGATGTTCATTCGTTGTGGCTTGTGCAGCCCTTTGAGACACTTGTGATTTAGGGCTATATAAATAAACATTGATTGATTGATTTTTGTGTTCTGCTGTGTGACTGACAGTTCACCCTCCTTGTGAAGCATGCAGACTGACCGGACCACCCATGGCCAGCTTATAACCAATGAGAAGAGGTATTTGTAGTATCAATTACCACAATATTCCATCTTAATTTCCATGAACTACTCCAATTTTCGAATTAAAAATACATGCACACAAAAAATTGTATGGTAAATAATTATCATGAAAACAATAATCCAATTAAAAAAAGTTCAATTCTAGGGGCACTCCAAAAATGTATTTACATCCGAATAGTGATACTTATTTATTCAGATTTCAAACAATTAATAATTAAAAAAAAAACTTGAGAATCAATATGTAAAGACGTTTTTAAGGCCATCTCTGCACTTATTGCTGCATCTATACGCTACACATCCGCACCCAAGAGGATCTCTTTTAAACTGTAACCTCTTTTGAAAAGTATTTTTTTTTATTTTAAAATCATTTTGTAAGTTTTTTGTACCAAATAATATATTGCAAGAATCTGTTTGAATCCCTTTTCTCTTTTTTTTTGTCCTGTCCAGCTTCTCAGTCAAATCATTGTTGATGTAGATGGCCATCTACTTTACAAAAGAGAAGTGTGGGATACTTCTCTTGTTATTTAATTTGTATTTGACTTTATTAAATCGATTTATATTATTATTTGGTGGAGGGGATAGAAAGAGGGGAAAAAAAAGGAAGACAGAGTGGGAAGTTGTGGGTACAAGATAACAATAGAGCAACATCAGGAAATAGGATATGTACAAATATGATGGTAAAAGTGATTGCAAAGAAGCAGTTAGTGAAATAAATAATACAGAAATGACAATGAACATTATTACACTACAAATAACAATAGAAATAGCACTATTGATAATGAATAATAACAATAATTTACCTCTATTATCAACAATACACTTGTTCAAATGCAACAATACATATATGTAATGCTAACTTGAGGTACAAAAGAAAGCAGAAAAAACAGAGGGGAAGAAAGAGAAGTTGTTTGAATCTCAAATCTATTCTGAATCAAATCATCACCCATCAAATCATCACCCCAAAAATCTGAATAGTAAATTGTTTTATATTCCCACCCCTACTAGTTGCCCATCATATTATTTATTTTACATTAATATAAAAGACTAAATTATGTTTAACAATGTTCAACTTTCTCACTTATAATTTTTAAGTACAAAAATTGGATTAAAATAGATTATTGAATAAATTACCTAAATTATGCATCTTGTTTCCAAAATCAATTAGCTAAAACAGACAATATAAATAGTTATAACATTTATTATCAAGGGTTTAAAGTACATACAATAATGACAGCATTTTCATGACTATTGCTATGGAAACAGTTTAGTGGAATTTTAATACCAATACATACTTAAAACAAAATGCAATGTCATGACTTTTAAAAAAAAGGGACTACTACTAGCATGATTTAAAGACAAACTCTATATACGTAGAAATGCATCATATATTTTTTTCATCAAGGTTCCTGTTTTGTTGTCTTAAAGAAAGACGTAAGTGAAAGTTGTTTGTTTTTGTTAGTTGTAGCTTTCTTCACGCCTCTTGGTCTCTTCTTGACTTCTCTTATGTCGCCCTTCTTTCGCCTTTTGGTCTCCTAAACAAGACGGGAATGAAAGAAAAGTTGCAATTCTGCAAAGACTTAGACATTTAAAGAGACACTTACTGCAGACGTGTGCTTCTTCTGAAGGTCACAGAGGTTGACAACCTGCAGGAGTTCAAATGTTGAAAGTTTTTTCTACTTTCAGGTGTGCACCACAACAGCATTTTGCTGCTGGAGTAAACAAACCTTTTTCACCCCTGTCGGCACGGCGGCTTCCTGCAGTGCCGACCTGCTGAGCCATTGAGCGTTTTCGGTCTGCGTTGGTGCGCCGGCGTCTCTCAGACATAAAGTGTGGACAACGTACGTCTGGTGGATGTGCGAGAAAACGTGGACCACCTGTGGCAAGTCAACACGGTCAGAAAGGCAACACTTCTCTTACACTTAAGGTCGTTTCAGGACGCATGCTTTTGAAACATTGGCAAAATATTTCAAGTGATACCCAAGTTAGAGGGATTGTTTTTGCCATAATTAACAACATCTACAGCAGGGGTGTCAAACTCATTTTAGATGGGGGGGCCACATGGAGAAAAATGTACAACCAAGTGAGCTGGACTGGTAAAATCACGGCACAATAACTTAAAAATAACGACAAGTTAAGATTGATTTTTTTGTTTGAAAATAGAACAAGCACATTCTCAAAATGTACAATTCATAACGTTGTTGGGGGTTTTTACACTTAGTACATCTAGCGATTAATAGTATTCTATCTTTTTTTGTCGGTATTTATACTTTCTGAATAAATTATGTGATAATGTTCATCAGTCAATTCATTGGTGTTAATTTTCAATATATCAAGATAAAAAAATTATAGCAAAATCTAATTACAGAATGTTATTTATGTAGTTTTCTAATTTTCCTCAACTGGAGCACTAACATGTGTTTTTTTTATTTTTTTGTACAGTGGACTAGTGGTCAGAGTGTCCGCCCTGAGATCGGTAGGTTGGGAGTTCAAACCCCGGCCGAGTCATACCAAAGACTATAAAAATAGGACCAATTACCTCCCTGCTTGGCACTCAGCATCAAGGGTTGTAATGGGGGGTTAAATCACCAAAAATGATTACCAGGCGCGGCACCGCTGCTGCCCACTGCTCCCCTCACCTCCCAGGGGGTGAAAAAGGGGATGGGTCAAATGCAGAGGACAAATTTCGTCACACCTAGTGCGTGTGTGACAGGGGCGCTCACACTTTTTTTGCAGGCGAGCTACTTTTCAATTGACCAAGTCGAGGAGATCTACCTCATTCCTATTTATAATTTATATTTATATATTTATGAAAGAGACATTTTTGTTAACAAGTTAATGGTGTTTAATGATAATACAAGCATGTTTAACACACATAGATTCCTTTCTTTCATGAAGACAAGAATATAAGTTGGTGTATTACCTGATTCTGATGACTTGCATTGATTGGAATTAGACAGTGGTGCTGATAACGTCCGCATTTTCAAATGGAGGAAAAAAAAAAAAGTCCTCCTTTCTGTCCAATACCACATGAAAGTGGTTGGATTTGGCATCTCATTTGTCCAACTTGCATACTCGTTTTTAAACACTTTGTTATGAGAGTAGCATATGTGTGTGGCCCTTTAATGTCTGGCAGCAGGTGAGTGACGTCAGTGACTGTGCGGGTGGGCAAGCAAGTGAGAAAGCGGTCGCTGAGGGCGGGGGAGAAATACATTGGCATCAAACTCCGTAGCTTGCTAGCTTGTGCACGCTAGCTTTCTGAGACTCTTATTTTGTTAGCATAGGCAGGATGAAACAGGTCTTTTATGGTGAAGACAGGAACTGTGCAGTCGGTCTTTAGAGTTTTGACAGTAGGTACGGAGTCTCTAGAAATAAAATGTGTTTCTCTGCGTCCGCCCTGTTAGTGATTATTTTCTTAAATATGAGCTGGCAGCAGCCAGCGTCATCTCACAAGATCCTCGGGTGCCGAGAATGTCAAACAACTGACGAAAGTGAAGTCTTGGTATGATTGATGATTGCTCATTTTTATGTCTATTTTTTAATGCCTGGCTTGAGATCGACTGAGACACCCTCCGAGATCGACCAGTCGATCGCGATCGACGTAATGCCCACCCCTGGTGTATGACAATCATTGGTACTTTACCTTTAACATATGTAGCATCATCTACAAAGACACTATTACAGGGGACGGCGTGGCGAAGGTGGTAGAGTGGCTGTGCCAGCAATCTGAGGGTTACTGGTTCAATCCCCAACTTCTACCTTCCTAGTCACAACCGTTGTGTCCTTAGGCAAGACACTTCACCCTTGCTCCTGATGGGTCCTGGTGAGTGACTTGCATAGCAGCTCCAATCGTCAGTGTGTGAATGTGTGTGTGAATGGGTGAATGTGGAAATACTGTCAAAGCGCTTTGGGCTCCTTAAAAAGGGGTAGAAAAGCGCTATACAAGTACAACCTATTTACCATTTAATGCATTTTTTTTATTCCCTTGTTAATTATGGAATGGACTAAGCAAAGAAGTCACCAACAATGTACTAATGTGACTAAGCTCAAGAGGCTGTTTAACCTACAAGTGTTTACTAAGTAAAAAGAAGAAAAAATGTTGATTAATATATTGAACTTAATTGAAAAATTTATATAATTCATCTCATTATGAGAATCAGAATTGATTTGAAGAATTATAAAAAAAATAACTGCTGTATTTAATCACAATTACAATGTAAACAGTGTTACAAGATGAGAACAGGAAGGGAATATATGTGTTAGGAAATGATATAAAGTGGAAAAGGGGGGTAGGATTAAATAAACCAGGGGTGTCAAACTCATTTTAGCTCCGGGGCCGCATGGAGGAAAATCTGTGCACACGCGGGCCGGACTATTAAACTCATGGCATTAAAACTAAAAAATAAAGACAACTTCAGACTGCTTTCTTTGTCTTACTTTGGCCAAATTAGAACAAACACATTCTGAAAATATTACAATAAAAATATAGAAATAATACCGGCAGCGGTAAAGTTGGAAGGAAAGAAGAAAGTGAATGAATATTTATAACTGAATACATTTACATTTGCATAAAAATGTGTTTTCTTTTGTATTATTATTTTTTTAATGAATTAAGTAATGTTTATGACAACCTTTTTTCCAAAACACAATATAGAATGTGAGATATAACAGGATAATGCATACATTTATCATTTGTTTTCAAAACGCTTACAAAAAAATTTACTAAGGGACCCCCCTTTATGACTAGATGGGGTCCCTGGGACCCCATTTTGAAAATTCCTAGCGTCAACACTGACGGTGTGTGCAAAGAAGAAGCAGGCGTCTGTGGCCTGCAGGCCGGTTCAAATACTAATCAAATATAGATTCGGACCGCGAGCCTTGATTTTGACACTTAGGAAATACGCCTTTTACTCCTTTTCAAACATGTAAATAGAAATGAGAATTTGCACGTTAGGATGTATCACATTGTAAATGTGTGCATTTTCAAATTAAATGTATCATAACATTGTTATTAAATTGAATCTTAATTACTTAACGTAGATGTCCGATACACTCTTAAACTATTATACTGAGTCTACGTATTCGTTATTTATTTCATGACCTTTTCAAATATTCTATGGCAATTTGATTTAATGGCATTTGTTTTGTGTCAAAGAAATAACTAAATCATTAACATATGAATAGAATACTTATAAATGTGAGGTAAGTTGATTAAGTATTTAAATTGGTTCAATTGTGAAATAATACCTCAAATGATATTTGTTGATTTTAGCAGTGTTTGTTTATTGCATTTTAAATTATTCAATAACATGTCACCATCATGTCTGGATGGGTTTGTTTGGTGCCAAAATGAAATATGAAGCACATTAAACTGATTGCTTTTTTTTTAACGCATTAAATAATTAAAATGGTCAAAAAATAAACACATTCAGTTCCATGTTGCATTTTTCAAGGTAGATTTCACAATTTAACAAGTGGAAAATGGATCAATTCCATATTCATGTAAACATTCTAAATTTAACCAATTACATTTGTACTATTTTAATGGCATTCATTTCAGTGTTGGTGTAAAAATGAAAGACATTTAAATAGTTAAAAAATGTGAGATAATCCATAAATAATCCATTAATTAATGAAATTGTGAAACATTACCTTAAATATTGATTTACCGATGTGACCTTTCAAACTATTTTGGCATTTAATACCACATGTGGAGTTTTTTGGGTGAAATAAATTAAAAGTAATATCGAACCAATTAGCACAATCAAAAGTATTTAAGGTGGTATTAAATAATGGAAATGGTCATGAAATGAATTCAGTTAAATTACTTTATTAGATTGAGGGAAATAATGAAAAGGGTGGAATGCCATCTCCGGGTTGGGGAGGAGACCCTGCCCCAAGTGGACGAGTTCAAGTACCTAGGAGTCTTGTTCACGAGTGGGGGAAGAGTGGATCGTGAGATCGACAGGCGGATCGGTGCGGCGTCTTCAGTAATGCGGACGTTGTACCGATCCGTTGTGGTGAAGAAGGAGCTGAGCCGGAAGGCAAAGCTCTCAATTTACCAGTCGATCTACGTTCCCATCCTCACCTATGGTCATGAGTTTTGGGTCATGACCGAAAGGATAAGATCAGGGGTACAAGCGGCCGAAATGAGTTTCCTCCGCCGGGTGGCGGGGCTCTCCCTTAGAGATAGGGTGAGAAGCTCTGCCATCCGGGAGGAACTCAAAGTAAAGCCGCTGCTCCTTCACATCGAGAGGAGCCAGATGAGGTGGTTCGGGCATCTGGTGAGGATGCCACCCGAACGCCTCCCTAGGGAGGTGTTTAGGGCACGTCCAACCGGTAGGAGGCCACGGGGAAGACCCAGGAAATTTTGGGAAGACTATGTCTCCCGGCTGGCCTGGGAAAGCCTCGGGATCCCCCGGGAAGAGCTGGATGAAGTGGCTGGGGAGAGGGAAGTCTGGGTTTCCCTGCTTAGGCTGTTGCCCCCGCGACCCGACCTCAGATAAGCGGAAGAAGATGGATGGATGGATGGATGGAAATAATGACTCACTTTACATTTGAACTAATTCATTCATTTATTTTTTGTAATCAATTTTGGCATAACTACACAGTTTGTTATTAAAAAAATCGACAAAAAAACACTATCTTATTTACAATAAAGTAAAGGAAAAATGTAATGTTTTATAATCTGTCAAAGTATGAGGATATTTAATAATGAAATTCCACACTTACTTCTCCTACATAGTTGAGGGAGCTGCCAATCACTTGTACTCCCAGGAGGCTGCTGAGGTCTGCACACAGCGCCCCCTTGTGTTCCTCCTCTGACTTCTCTTCCTGCAACAGACGACTGGGAAACTCCCACAGTCCTGCCAGCAAACCTGTGGAAGCACAAAGGTATGATGTACAGTAAGTGACGTCCTACTTTCTATTCACGTGTTCTGTCACTTTTAAAACCTTTATTTGGTCTTCGCGTGAGCAGGAACTCGTCCTCGCCTTCTTGTCCGTGTCGAGTCACCACGCACGTCAAGGTTCGCTCCACTCGGGGGGGCTTCTTTGCCGGCTTCCTCGGGAAGTTGAGGACCCCCAGTTCCTCATCCCAAGGCTGGGACGGACACAGAGGACATATTCCGTCCGTCCCTGAGGGAAACAGGATAGAGAAAAGTGGACTAAAATTGGAGTAGGAAGTAGTCATCCCTCGTTTGTCGCCGCTAATTGGTTCCAGGCCTGACATTGGTAAACAAGTTTTCGTGGAGTAGGAATATTTATTAATAAAAATAATATTTTTATGGAGCATAAAAGACCTACACTTCTGTGTCGCATTTGCAAGTACTGCAGTGTGCTGTTTTATATAGAAGACATTAAATGGCAGTACTGTACCATAACAACACTTTTTCTTTTGTTGAGCCTAAAAAGAGTTTAAACTTAAGTTTTGTCCTTATTATACACCAGCTTTTTGGTTGTATTGTACATCTTAGTTGAAGTTTTTATTACCAAATTCGGAGGTATTGAAATTGACATATAAACTTGCTAATACTAAACAGTAGCATGTCTATGGCAAACCTGATGTAAATTAGCATCAAGCTAGTACATTTTGAAAAGTGGAGTCTTACTGTACTTTTGAGTGCCTTCTTTCTGCTTTGTTGCCACGGAAAATTGTAACATCAACTAGAGCAGGGGTGGGCATTACGTCGATCTCGGAGGGGGTGTCAGTCGATCTCAAGCCAGGCATTAAAAAATAGACATAAAAATGAGCAATCATCAATCATACCAAGACTTCACTTTCGTCAGTTGTTTGACATTCTCGGCACCCGAGGATCTTGTGAGATGACGCTGGCTGCTGCGAGCTCATATTTAAGAAAAAAATCATTAACAGGGCGGACGCAGAGAAACACATTTTATTTCTAGAGACTCCGTACCTACTGTCAAAACTCTAAAGACCGACTGCACACTTCCTGTCTTCACCATAAAAGACCTGTTTCATCCTGCCTGTGCTAACAAAATAAGAGTCTCAGAAAGCTAGCGTGCACAAGCTAGCAAGCTACGGAGTTTGATGCCAATGTATTTCTCCCCCGCCCTCAGCGACCGCTTTCTCACTTGCTTGCCCACCCGCACACTCACTGACGTCACTCACCTGCTGCCAGACATTAAAGGGCCACACACATATGCTACTCTCATAACAAAGTGTTTAAAAACCAGTATGCAAGTTGGACAAATGAGATGCCAAATCCAACCACTTTCATGTGGTATTGGACAGAAAGGAGGACTTTTTTTTTCCTCCATTTGAAAATGCGGACGTTATCAGCACCACTGTCTAATTCCAATCAATGCAAGTCATCAGAATCAGGTAATACACCAACTTATATTCTTGTCTTCATGAAAGAAAGGAATCTATGTGTGTTAAACATGCTTGTATTATCATTAAACTTGTTAACAAAAATGTCTCTTTCATAAATAAATAAATATAAATTATAAATAGGAATGAGGTAGATCTCCTCGACTTGGTCAATTGAAAAGTAGCTCACATGCAGAAAAAGTGTGAGCGCCCCTGAACTAGAGGTAGTCCACTTTAAGTGCTGGGCTGCTTGTTTCCCGGGTATGTTATTGAGCAGGCGCCAAATCCGACTTAAAGGGGGTCATATTTTACCCCCCAAATGTAAAACCCTTCCTTGTGGTCTACATAACATGTAATAATGGTGATTCTTTGGTCAAAATGTTTTACACACCATCTTTAAGCCACTTTCTGATTGCCTCCATTTCGACTGTGTATTCTCGCTGTCAGCCATGTCGTAGTTTTTAGTCAGTTTGCTGACAAATATATGTTAGAACTATACACTACTTTGCACTAGAAATGTCAACAGTGGAGGATGCATGTGCATGTACGAGCCACATAGCCCCACAAGAGGTTAGAGAAAAAGAAGGAACTTACAGACCACAGCAACGGACTCGTACAAAGCATTTTGGATAAATCTCGACCATTTATGGAGATATTCACTCACGTCACAGCTGGGTCAGGCACGCCACAGTGGCCTTAAAGGGGAACTGCACTTTTTTTGGAATGTTGCCTATAGCCTATTTTTTGTTTTAATGTGGTTTATGTAGGACGGGGTGCCCATTTCGTCGATCGTGAGCTACCAGTCGACCTAAAATAGACCTAAAAATGAGTGATCATCAATCTTCACCAAGACGTCACTTAAATGACATTCACGGTACCGGAGGGTCTTGTGAGATGACGCTGGCTGCTGCAAGATCATTATTATTAAAAATGACCGAGAGGAAGGCGAGAAACACTTTTTATTTCAACAGACTTTCGCGCCGTACCTTCCGTCAAAACTCTAAAGGCTGACTGCACATTTCCTATCTTCACAATAAAAGCCCTGCTTCATGCTGCCTTCGCTAACTAAATACAGAGTCTCGGAAAACTGGCGTGCACAAGCGATCCCTAAGAAAGCTGGCGTGCACATCACTTGTGCACGCCAGCTTTCCGAGACTCTTATTTTGTTAGCGCAGGCAGCATGAAGCAGGGCTTTTATTGTGAAGATAGGAAATGTGCAGTCGGCCTTTAGAGTTTTGACGGAAGGGACAGCGCGAAAGTCTGTTGAAATAAAAAGTGTTTCTCGCCTTCCTCTCTGTCATTTTTTCATAATAATGAACTGGCAGCAGCCAGCGTCATCTCACAAGACCCTCGGGTGCCGTGAATGTCAATCAAGCAAGCTACGGAATTTGCCGCCAATGTTTTTCTTGTAAAGTGTATGGAAGCTGGATGAATTAGATGCCAAAAACCAACCACTTTCATGTGGTATTGTACAGAAAGGACAACTTTTTTTCTCCTCCATTTGAAAATGTGGGCGTTATCATCATTACTGTCTGATTCCAATCAATGCAAGTCATCAGAATCAGGTAATACACCAACTTATATTCTTGTCTTCGTGAAAGAAAGACATCTATATGTGTTACACATGCTTGTATTATCATTAAACACATTTAACTTGTTTACACAAATGTCTCTTTCATAAATAAATAAATATAAATGATATATATAAATGAGGTAGATCCCCTCGAATTGGTCAATTGAAAAGTAGCTCAGCTGCAGAAAAAGTGTTGGCACCCCTGATGTAGGAGGACAAACATGACACAAATCTCCCTAATTGTTATAAAGCACACTGTTTATATTAAACACGCTTCACTGATTCGAGTATTTGGCAAGCGCCGTTTTGTCCTACTAATTTTGGCGGTCCTTGAAAGGCCTACTGAAATGACATTTTCTTATTTAAACGGGGATAGCAGGTCCATTCTATGTGTCATACTTGATCATTTCGAAATATTGCCATTTTTTGCTGAAAGGATTTAGTAGAGAACATCGACGATAAAGTTCGCAATTTTTGGTCACTAATAAAAAAGCCTTGCCTTTACCGGAAGTAGCAGACGATGACGTCACCGGTGTGAGGGCTCCTCACATCCTCACATTGTTTATAATGTGAGCCTCCAGCATCAAAAGCTATTAGGCAGGGAAAGCGACAATTTCCCCATTAATTTGAGCAAAGATGAAAGATTTGTGGATGTGGATATTGATAATTAAGGACTAGAAAAAAATAAATAATAATAAATAAAGTTAATTTAAAAAAAAAAGGCGATTGCATTGGGAGCGAATCAGATGTTTTTAGACACATTTACTAGGATAATTCTGGGAAATCCCTTATCTTTCTATTGTGTTGCTAGTGTTTCAGTGATTTAAATAGTACCTGATAGTCGGAGGGGTGTGTTGACCCCAGTCTCTGAGGGAAGTCACGGCAGCTGCATGGACGGCGCAAGCTTCGCTGATCTCTGGTAAGAGGCGACTTTTTAACACAATTTTCTCACCAAAAACTGCTGGTTGACATGTAGACTGGATCCATGTTCGCTTGACCGCTCTGATCCATAGTAAAGCTTCACCTCCGGGAATTTTAAACAAGGAAACACTGTGTGTTTGTGTGGCTAAAGGTTAAAAGCTTCCCACCTCCATCTTTCTACTTTGACTTCTCCATTATTAATTGAACAAATTGCAAAAGATTCAGCAACACAAATGTCCAAAATACTGTGTAATTGCGCGATGAAAAGAGACGACTTTTAGCTGCATGTGGTGCTGGCTAATATGTCCCCTCCAACCAATAACGTCACAAACACGCGTCATCATTCCGCGACATTTTCAACAGGAAACTCCACGGGAAATTTAAAATTGTAATTTAGTAAACTAAACCGGCCGTATTGGCATGTGTTGCAATGTTAATATTTCATCATTGATATATAAACTATCAGACTGCGTGGTCGGTAGTAGTGGGTTTTAGTAGGCCTTGAACTCACCCTAGTTTGTTTACATGTACAACTTTCTCCGACTTCCTAGTCCGTGTTTTATGCCACTTCTTTTTCTGTCTCATTTTGTCCACCAAACTTTTAACGTTGTGCATGATTGCACAAAGGTGAGTTTTGTTGATGTTATTGACTTATGTGGAGTGCTAATCAGACATATTTGGTCACGGCATGACTGCAAGCTAACCGATGCTAACATGCTATTTGGGCTAGCTGTTTGTACATATTGCATCATTATGCCTCATTTGTAGCTATATTTGAGCTCATTTAGTTTCCTTTAAGCCCTCATAATTCAATTTATATCTCATGACACACTATCTGTATGTAATATTGCTTTTATTTTTTTGCGGCTCCAGACGGATTCCTTTTTGTTTTTTTGTCTAATATGGCTCTTTCAACATTTTAGTTTGCCGACCCCTGGCATAGTTATTAAAGTATTTGATCTTCAATTGAGATTCCTGCTTTGAAAAAATAAATTTCTCGCGGTTATGTCTGGAACTAATTGACAGCGATAATGACATGACTTACTGCAGTCTTCTATGTCAAGAAGTGCCGGAGGTTTCACGTCTTCTTTCCCCAAAAGCTTTCTAGACGTCTTCTCTTGCTTGGCATGAACCTGAACAAAACATAACATGAATTATCAATAAATTAATCAAAGCCAACTCCTGCTGGTCAACATTTTGGGTCTAACCTTGCGGTAGGAGAGGCAGTGAGAGCGCACAGGACACTGGTTGCACAGAGGCGCCTTGGGAGTGCAGATTCGGGCCCCCAACTCCATCATGGCCTGGTTGAAGTCCCCCGGGCGCTCAGGGTGCACCAGCGTATTGGCCAGACTCCTAATATACCATATCTCTACTTTAGAGTAGTCAGTGTACAGCTAGTATAGCAATATTTACATTTTATTTTACAAAATGGCTGTGTGCTGACTCATTTTTCCGTGGCTAGTGAACAAGCTCTACACCAGGGGTGCCCACACTTTTTCTGCAGGCGAGCTACTTTTCAATTGACCAACTCGAGGGGATCTACCTCATTTATATATATCATTTATATTTATTTATTTATGAAAGAGACATTTTTGTAAACAAGTTAAATGTGTTTAATGATAATACAAGCATGTGTAACACATATAGATGTCTTTCTTTCACAAAGACAAGAATATAAGTTGGTGTATTACCTGATTCTGATGACTTGCATTGATTGGAATCAGACAGTAATGATGATAACGCCCACATTTTCAAATGGAGGAGAAAAAAAGTTGTCCTTTCTGTACAAGACCACATGAAAGTGGTTGGTTTTTGGCATCTAATTCATCCAGCTTCCATACACTTTACAAGAAAAACATTGGCGGCAAATTCCGTAGCTTGCTTGATTGACATTCACGGCACCCGAGGGTCTTGTGAGATGACGCTGGCTGCTGTCAGTTCATTATTATGAAAAAATGACAGAGAGGAAGGCGAGAAACACTTTTTATTTCAACAGACTTTCGCGCCGTCCCTTCCGTCAAACTCTAAAGGCCGACTGCACATTTCCTATCTTCACAATAAAAGCCCTGCTTCATGCTGCCTGCGCTAACAAAATAAGAGTCTCGGAAAGCTGGCGTGCACAAGTGATGTGCACGCCAGCTTTCTGAGGGATCGCTTGTGCACGCCAGTTTTCCGAGACTCTGTATTTAGTTAGCGCAGGCAGCATGAAGCAGGGCTTTTATTGTGAAGATAGGAAATGTGCAGTCAGCCTTTAGAGTTTTGACGGAAAGTACGGCGCGAGAGTCTGTTGAAATAAAAAGTGTTTCTCGCCTTCCTCTCGGTCATTTTTTCATAATAATGATCTTGCAGCAGCCAGCGTCATCTCACAAGACCCTCCGGTACCGTGAATGTCATTTAAGTGACGTCTTGGTGAAGATTGATGATCACTAATTTTTAGGTCTATTTTTTTTAAAAGCCTGGCTGGAGATCGACTGACACACCCCCCGCGGTCGACTGGTAGCTCGCGATCGACGTAATGGGCACCCCTGCTCTACACTGACTACTCTAAAGTACTGTATATCCAAGTTTACTGACTATTAATCAGTTGTATTATAAACTCACCAAAGAGCCTCTGTGACTGCAGGACTCGTGCAGTCGGCCCCGATGGCCCTCATCCGGCACAGCACCCGGATCACGTTGCCGTCCACAGCGCCCGTAACCTAGGCGACGAAGGACGGCGTCACTTCCTAACGCTTAAGGTGGGATCTGACTGGTGCAAGTGTGTGTGTTGGCTGACATGTCCCAGTGCAATGGAGCCGATGGCCGCAGCCGTGTAGCGGCCCACCCCTGGCAGTTGTTTCAGCAGGTCGTCCACCGTGACGGGCATTTGTCCGTCAAGCTCAGAAACCACCTGTCGGCAAACAAAAAATTAAAAAAAATGACATAAAAAAATAAAAATCAAGACAGATTTAAATATTGCACAATCACTGACCTTTTGGGCTCCTTCATGAAGACGTTTCCCTCTGGAATAGTAACCAAGGCCCGCCCACATCTGATTTACCTCCTACTCATCAGCAAGTTAAGTTAAAAACGTTTTTTTCAAAAGAACACTTTTTGATTGATATATTTTTTAAGTTTTTAGTAGTCACCTCAAGTGTTGCAGCTGCCAGATCTGACACCGTAGGCCAACGCTGAAACACACATTAAAACCTCATATACTTCCATCCATCCATTTCCTACCGCTTATTCCCTTTCGGGGTCGCTGACGCCTATCTCAGCTACAATCGGGCGGAAGGCGGGGTACGCCCTGGACAAGTCGCCACCTCATCACAGGGCCAACACAGATAGACAGACAACATTCACACTCACATTCACACTCTAGAGCCAATTTAGTGTTGCCAATCAACCTATCCCCAGGTGCATGTCTTTGGAAGTGGGAAGAAGCCGGAGTACCCGGAGGGAACCCACGCATTCACGGGGAGAACATGCAAACTCCACACAGAAAGATCCCGAGCCTGGATTTGAACCCAGGACTGCAGGAACTTCGTATTGTGAGGCAGACGCACTAACCCCTCTGCCACCGTGAAGCCCTACTGGTAAACACACGCATGCAATTGATTTATGTGTAGAGGGAAAAAAAACAATGTTTAATAAACAAATATTTGCATGAATACAATAAATGGTCCAGTCCCATGCTGGTTGCACATTGTAATAAGGTGCACCTCTTGAAAATAAAAATATCAACGTATATTTGCGACTAATCATGATTACTTATAAAGTTTAAAGTTAAAGTCCAGTCTCACACACACACTAGGAAGTGGTGAAATTATCCTCTGCATTTGACCCATCCCCATTTTCACCCCCTGGGAGGTGAGGGGAGCAGTGAGCAGCAACAGTGGCCGCGCTCGGGTATCATTTTGGTGATTTTAACCCCCAATTCCAACCCTTGATGCTAAGTCTTTAGTATGACTGCCTACCATTGTTCTCTGCATGACTACTTTCACTTGATCAATTGTTTTCTAACATTCCACACGACAAAATTAAAGTATGTAACTATGATTGCTGCTGATATCGTATCAGATTAATATTGGTCTCGGCCAACATTGGTATAGTATCGGAAGTGAAAAAGTTGCATCTGGACCCCCGACTAATTATTAACATATTACATACCTTCATCCATTTGTTGTAATAGTCCGTCACCGTGGCGACCTGGGTCTGCTGCAGCATGATCTCGGACACCCACACTTAGAGGAACCATGCATGAATCAATAGCTAGAATAGGACGTCAGGAGAGTGTTTACAAACCTGCATAGACCCTTATGTTGACGTCCGCCTCTGTCGACGCCTTGAAAAGAAACAAGTCAGAAATGTGAAGCTAATAAAAGTTGAAAATCTGTGTTCAAGAGTTAGTTAGTGACAATAAAGTTGAATTGAAATGTGCAGAATATGGACAAAAATGTTGGGACACGTGGCCTCGTTCCTTCCAACCCATCCATCCATTTTCTACTGCTTGTCCTTCCAAAGCAGGGGTCACCAAGGCGGTGCCCGCGGGCACCAGGTCCCCCGCAAGGACCAGATGAGTCGCCCGCTGGCCTGTTCTAAAAATAGCTCAATTAGCAGCACTTACCAGTGAGTTGCCTCTATTTTTTTTAATTATATTTATTTACTAGCAAGCTGGTCTCGCTTTGCTCGACATTTTTAATTCTAAGAGAGAAAAAACTCAAATAGAATTTGAAAATCCAAGAAAATATTTTAAAGACTTGGTCTTCACTTGTTTAAATAAATTCATTAATTTTTTTTACTTTGCTTCTTATAACTTTCAGAAAGACAATTTTAGCGAAAAAATACAACCTTAAAAATGATTTTAGGATTTTTAAACACATATACCTTTTTACCTTTTAAATTCCTTCTTCTTCTTTTCTGACAATTTAAATCAATGTTCAAATGTATTTTTTTTATTGTAAAGAATAATAAATACATTTTAATTTAATTCTTCATTTTAGCATCTGTTTTTTCGACGAAGAATATTTGTGAAATATTTCTTCAAACTTATGATTAAAATTAAAAAAAAATATTCTGGAAAATCTAGAAAATCTGTAGAATCAAATTTAAATCTTATTTCAAAGTCTTTTCAATTTCTTTTAAAATTTTTGTTGTGGAAAATCTAGAAGAAATAATGATTTGTCCAATTTGTTATATATTCTAACAAAGTGCAGATTGGATTTTAACCTATTTAAAACATGTCATCAAAAATCTAAAATTAATCAGGAAAAATTACTAATGATGATCCATAAATTATTTTTTTTATTTTTTCAAAAAGATTCGAATTAGCTAGTTTTTCTCTTAATTTTTTTCGGTTGAATTTTGAATTTTAAAGAGTTGAAAATGAAGATAAACTATGTTTCAAAATTTTATTTTCATTTTTTGGTGTTTTCTCCTCTTTTAAACCGTTCAATTAAGTGTTTTATTTCATCATTTATTGTCTACAAAAAACCTTACGTAGGAGGAAAAAAAATGTACAACGGAATGACAGACAGAAATACCCTTTTTTTTTGTTGATATTTATCTGTTTCTATATATATTTATTGTGAGAAATCATTAAGATGATCAGTTTTTCCACAAAGATAAATATCATTAATTATTAATAATAACATAGAGCGGGGGTCGGAAACCTTTTTGTCTGAGAGAGCCAAGAAGCCAAATATTTTAAAATGTATTTCCCTAAGAGCCATATAAAAACATTTTTAACACTGAACACAACTAAACGCGTGCATTTTTAAGTAATACCAACATTCCCAGAGTATAGTAGGTCTCTTATTCTTTGTAATAACATTGTTATTCTGAAGCTAACTGTGGATGGGGCGTGGCCTGCGGGCCTGCAGCAAAGCAGGATGTTGCCAGGACCGGCCTCGAAATCAGCGACAGGTGCGTAGATGGCCCACCTGGTTCTTGTTATCTAATCACCTGACGCTCTGTTATAAGCAGCAGCCAGGAGGAGAGACAGGGTTGGGGCTGGAGCCAGAGCGTGAATGAGGACGAAAGAGAAAAAGACAATTGCTGGAAAGCAACTGAGAGACTAATTGAAAAAAACAACAACAATATTTTAACCCTAAAACAGGCTTTCATGCTTGGTGGTCTGAAGAACCCCCAGGAGGGCAAGCCCAACACTAACCAATAATAAATAAATTACTTCTTACCATTAACACAACTTGTTGAACATAAAAATGCATGAGAATGTTTTATATTTTGAATGTTATTTTTAACACTATGATTACAAGTGGAATTATTCATTACTTATCGTGTTAAGCAATGTCAGCTCAGATTTATCCGAGAGCCAGATGCAGTCATCAAAAGAGCCACATCTGGCTCTGGAGCAGGGGTGTCAAACTCAAATACAGAGTGGGCCAAAATTTTAAACGGAACAAAGCCGCGGGCCAAGGTTGAACAAATGAACCTTTTAATAGGGACCCAAACAAGTTTTGCATTAAACATTGAACAAGCAGGGCTTATATAACTTTAGTGACATGCAAAATCCAGTTTCAAATAATAATAATTATAATTAAAAAAATACCAATGGCATATCAAATAAAATTTAACTAAAAATGTTATGCCTTTTTTTCTATTTGCAATCTTCTGGGGTAAATATCCATTTTTTTCCACAGGCTAATAATACATTTTAAAGTAAAATAACAATAATGAATGAACCAAACTTTCAAGCTTTGAAGTAGCAAGAGAAAATGCATGAATAAAACGTTAACTATTGGTCAGTTTGCTGGAAGTTTCCCGGAAGCGTTTTGCTGCAAGGGGTTCTGGGTATTTGTTCTGTTGTGTTACGGTACGGATGTTCACCCGAAATGTGTTTGTCATTCTTGTTTGGTGTGGGTTCACAGTGTGGCGCATATTTGTAACAGTGCTAAAGTTGTTTATACGGCCACCCTCAGTGTGACCTGTATGACTGTTGACCAAGTATGCCGTGCATTCACTTGTGCGTGTGTGTGTGTGTGTAAAAGCCACAAGTATTATGTGACACGCTGTTAGTATGGAGGAAAAGCGGACGTGGCGACAGGTTGCAGAGAACACTAAAGGCAGTGCCTTAAATGCACGCCCCCAATATAGTTGTCCAGGTGGAAATCGGTAGAAATTCGGGAGAATGGTTGCCCCGGGAGATATTTGGGAGGGGCACTGAACTTCGGGAGTCTACCGGGAAAATTATGAGGGTTGGCAAGTATGAGTATTAGCGGTGAATGCGGTGTTACAGCGGCAGCTACGCTGTATAACACCGGCGGGCCAGCTCTAATGCTAAATTGATATTGCCTCAAGGGCCAAATTAAATTACTAGGCGGGCCAGATTTGGCCCACGGGCCAGAGTTTGACACCCATGCTCTAGAGCAGGGGTGGGCATTACGTCGATCGCGATCGACTGGTCGATCTCGGAGGGTGTGTCAGTCGATCTCAAGCCAGGCATTAAAAAATATACATAAAAATGAGCAATCATCAATCATACCAAGACTTCACTTTCGTCAGTTGTTTGACATTCTCGGCACCCGAGGATCTTGTGAGATGACGCTGGCTGCTGCGAGCTCATATTTAAGAAAAAAATCACTAACAGGGCGGACGCAGAGAAACACATTTTATTTCTAGAGACTCCGTACCTACTGTCAAAACTCTAAAGACCGACTGCACAGTTCCTGTCTTCACCATAAAAGACCTGTTTCATCCTGCCTGTGCTAACAAAATAAGAGTCTCAGAAAGCTAGCGTGCACAAGCTAGCAAGCTACGGAGTTTGATGCCAATGTATTTCTCCCCCGCCCTTAGCGACCGCTTTCTCACTTGCTTGCCCACCCGCACACTCACTGACGTCACTCACCTGCTGCCAGACATTAAAGGGCCACACACATATGCTACTCTCATAACAAAGTGTTTAAAAACCAGTATGCAAGTTGGACAAATGAGATGCCAAATCCAACCACTTTCATGTGGTATTGGACAGAAAGGAGGACTTTTTTTTTCCTCCATTTGAAAATGCGGACGTTATCAGCACCACTGTCTAATTCCAATCATAATTCCAATCAATTCAAGTCATCAGAATCAGGTAATACACCAACTTATATTCTTGTCTTCATGAAAGAAAGGAATCTATGTGTGTTAAACATGCTTGTATTATCATTAAACACCATTAACTTGTTAACAAAAATGTCTCTTTCATAAATAAATAACTATAAATTATAAATAGGAATGAGGTAGATCTCCTCGACTTGGTCAATTGAAAAGTAGCTCGCCTGCAGAAAAAGTGTGAGCGCCCCTGCTCTGGAGCCAAAAGTTCCCTACCCCTGACATAGAGTTAAAGGTAAATTGAGCGAATTGGCTATTTCTGGCAATTTAGTTAAGTGTGTATCAAACTGGCAGCCCTTCGCATTAATTAGTACCCAAGAAGTAGCTCTTAGTTTCAAAAAGGTTGGTGACCCCTGTTCCAAACCATGTGTTTTGTTTTTTTTTTAAACCAAGTGTCAAGACGTTTGTGTCCATATTTATTGACTATGTCTTCTGTGTGTGAATACAGTAAGTTAGTTACCACTGTCCTCCATTGCAGCTCTCGCTTCTCCAGGTCGTACCAGCGGAGCAGGAGAGTCCGCAGGTGGGTGACGTCACCAGGGTCGTGGAAAGTGTGGTGGGTGGACAGACACGCAGGTCCATTGGGCTCTTCTGAGGGTTGAAACGTGCAATTTTCTGTTGTATTTATTCAAAACCTACTCGCAAGTTAGCTTCAACTACTAAGTCTGAGTGGTGCATTTACCGTCCTTGTCTCCACGCGTCCTCTGCCTCTTCCGCTTCGGTTTCGCACTTTCCACCAGTTCTACGACTTCCTTCTTGACTTTACGCATCGCTAACCGTAACATGCACGTCCGAAAATCTAACTTTTAACAGTTGTGCTGTGTATTTACCACATCTGGCGCTATTTTGTAGAAAACGCCCCTTTCGTCGCTTGTCCAATCAGCTGCGAAGGAATACCTGCGTCATGACGTTACTTCCGGGGCGGCCTTTAGGTGACGTAAATACTAATGGTGCGTTCTAAAAAGTGGGAAGTTTTATCATTTGAATACTCCACTCACAAAATGGGGGGCACATCAACCAAACCAAAGCATATAATTAAAGGCCTACTGAAACCCACTACTACCCACCACGCAGTCGGATAGTTTATATGTCAATGATGAAATATTAACATTGCAACACATGCCAATACGGCCTTTTTAGTTTACTAAATTACAATTTTAAATTTCCTGGGAGTTTCGTCTTTGAAACATCGTGAAATGATGACGTGTACGCAAGGTTTTTAGGAAGTATGAGCGCTGCACACACACACACAGCTAAATGCCGTCTGCTTTAACGGCATAATTATACAGTTTTTTGGACATCTATGTTGCTGAATCTTTTGCAATTTGTTCAATTAATATTGGAGAAGTCGCAGTAGAAAGATGAAGTTGGGAAGATTTAGCCTTTAGCCACACAAACACACGGTGATTCCTTGTTTAAAATTCCTGGAGGTGAAACTTTACTATGGATCAGAGCGCGGTCAAGCCAACATGGATCCCTACCACATGTCAACCAGCAGGTTTCGGTGAGAAAATTGTGGTTAAAAAGTCAGTTCTTACCGGAGAAAAGCTGAGCTTGTGCCGTCAATAGCTGCCGTCGACTCCCCTGCCGTCGACACCGCGCGTCAAGACACCATTCCAACTATCAGGTACTATTTAACTCACTAAAACACAAGCAACACAATAGAAAGATAAGGGATTTCACAGAATTAACCTAGTAAATGTGTCTAAAGACATTGGAATCCGTCCCAATGCAATCGTGTTGGTTTTTTTTTCTAGTCCGTCGCTATAGATATCCTCAGACACGAATCTTTCATCCTTGCTCAAATTAATGGGGAAATCGCCGTTTTCTCGGTCCGAAAGGCACTTTTTGTTGGAGGCTGCCATTAAAAACAATGTGAATATGTGAGGAGCCATCAAACATATGACGTCATCGTCTGCGACTTCCGGTAGAGGCAGGGCTTTTCTCTTAGCACCGAAAGTTGCAGACTTTATCGTGGATGTTCTCTACTAAATCCTTTCAGCAAAAATATGTCAATATCGCAAAATGATCAAGTATGACACACAGAATGGACCTGCTATCCCCGTTTAAATAAGAAAATCTCATTTCTGTAGGCCTTTAAATACCAACATACTCATTTATTCAAGCACATGGACTCACATGCGTTTGTACAGCAAACATCACGCTTTAGGGTTTTTTTTTTTTAAACTTTCAAATGGCAGTCGGGGACTTTCCAGTAATATGGAATGCAACATAAAAATAAAAGAACAATGCACGGTTTGTAAGATTTGATTGAATAAATAGATGTACACATCTAAGTCCATCTATCCACCTTGGACTTAGACTTGGACAAACTTTAATGATCCACAGGGGAAATTGTTCAACATAGTAGCTCAGTTACAAAGAATGGAAAGTGTAAGGATGGAAAGGATAATGCAGGTGAAGGAGCTTAAATTCTGTTTAAATTAATTTACATTTTATGGAAAGTGCTTTATGTTTACTCAGTGTTGTGTTCCGACCCAGTCTTCTGCCGGTCACCCCCCAGATTCGTTAGATGACACATAAGCAGGCAGAGTAGCTTATTTTGATAGTTTTTAATCCAAAGCTTTGGGAGACCAAATATGCATATACACATTCAAATCGCATTGCCCTATTTGATCTGACCATACTACGGACGTTTTGCCTCTTACCCCCTGTCACTCGCCCCCCTTCTTCTCCTCTCCCCCTCCTCCTAAGCCTGGGATATTTGAGATAAGAAGAGTGTTATGACTTCTCGCTAAATTCCAACCTTCAAGGTCTATGCATGGCCAATACTTAACTCTTCTAAAATATGACTAAGATTTAAAAAGATATCTCCATCAACAGCCCAAAGGGGACTATTTACTTTATTTGTATAATATGAAAATGTATATATTGAATGCTTAGGGTAATTATAAGGCCCACTTTTTTTTTATTATTACATTTGTCTAAATTCTAAAATATTTGATGACGTAACTGTTTTAATTGCATATATGGCGAAAGGATCTGTGTGGTAAGAGGGTTTTGGAGGCAAGGTGTTATGGGTAATGGCAGTCAGGTGCGGTGGAATATACCACACAGTTTTTTGACCTCAGTGTTACTTTTTCTAACTCTTCGTTACTGTAACAAACTAGCTTTATATTGCCATTCGTTATTGTTTTACGTTTTTGAAGTTGATAGGTAAAGTATACAAAACGAAGAGGAGCGTCTGGCGTTTTGTTTTGTTGTTGCCGCAGCAAACGGAGCAGGAGAAAGTAGAGGAGCGCCAAGTTAAGGCTACATTAGGAATCTATAGCAGGTATAAAGTAGACTAAAAATTTACCGTAGTAGCAATATAAAATAATAACAAATGTAAGATTTACATCTATATATATATACAGCATATGGTATCCATTCATCCATCTTCCTCTGCTTATCCGAGGTCGGGTCACGGGGGCAGCAGCCTAAGCAGGGAAGCCCAGACTTTCCTCTCCCCAGCCACTTTGTCCAGCTCTTCACGGGGGATCCCGAGGCGTTCCCTGGCCAGCCGGGAGACATAGTCTTCCCAACGTGTCCTGGGTCTTCCCCGTGGCCTCCTACCGTTCGGACGTGCCCTAAACACCTCCTCGGGGAGGCGTTCGGGTGGCATCCTGAGCAGATGCCCGAACCACCTCATCTGGCTCCTCTCGATGTGGAGGAGCGCGGTTTTACTTTGAGTTCCTCCCGGATGACAGTTTCTCACCCTATCTCTAAGGGAGAGCCCCGCCACTCGGCGAGGGATAATCATTTCAGCTGTTTGTACCCGTGGTCTTGTCCTTTCGGTCATGACCCAAAGCTCATGACCATAGGTGAGGATGGGAACGTAGATCGACCGGTAAATTGAGACCTTTGCCTTCTGGCTCAGCTCCTTCTTCACCACAACGAATCGATACAGCATCCGCGTTACTGAAGACGCCGAACCGATCCGCCTGTCGATCTCACGATCCACTCTTCCCCCACTCATGAACAAGACTCCGAAGTACTTGAAGTCCTCCACTTGGGGCAGGGTCTCCTCCCCAACCCGGAGATGGCACTCCACCCTTTTCCAGGCGAGAACCATTGATATGATTCTAAATAATATATACAAAATAACAATGACAATGTACAATATTACAGTATATGTAACCGCTGCAGCATAAAATAGAGAGTAGATCCAGCAGAAAATATACATTTTAAACAAAGAGAGGTAGCTGACATAGAAGCGGTCAGGTAATAGATCTCCTATCAACTCCATATTTGGGTCGCTGGTGGGCTGGAGCCTATCCCAGCTGCATTTTTTCCAATACTAAGTTAAATATCTCAGTAGAAATTTATATATTTGTGTGTCTATATTAAGGGCCGACCTAACCTAAGGGGAGCCCTGGGGCTGGGGGGGGTTTGGGCCACGCTCCAAACCTCAACAACAATATTAATGTTTATCTTCCTGATGAAATGACATGTTTTTTCCCTCTCGTGTATCAAAAATAGACTCTCTCATATTGCATTGCAGTTGAACACTACCACAGGCACAATAATAAGCATTCTTACATTTCATAGCACTCTTGAAGAAACATTTAAGTCCCATCTTAAAACTCATTTGTATACACTGGCCTTAAAATAGACCTCCCTTTTAGACCAGTTGATCTGCCGTCTCTTTTCTGCTCTGCCCCCCTCTCCTGCGTGGAGAGGTTATTAGGTGACCATAGATGATGCGCAAGCTCTTCAAAGTCGGGACCAAAGGTGGACAACTCATCTGTGCAGGATTCTCATTGTATCCCATTGGGTTGAGTTTTTTTCTTGCCCCGGTGTGGGATCTGAGCCGAGGGCTTGTGCAGCCCTTTGAGACACTCGTGATTTATAGCTATATAAATAAACTTTGATTGATGATTGTATATGATGCCATTGTATTGTATGTGTACCTAATCAACTGTCAATTTATGTAACATTCAATGAAGCGCTTAATCACTAACATCCATCCATTTTCTACCACTTGTCCATTTCGGTGTCGCGGGGTTTGCTGCAGCCTATCTCAGCTGCATTCGGGCTGAAGGCGTGGTACACCCTGGACAAGTCGCCAACTCATCACAGGGCCAAATGATTGATTGATTGAAACTTTTATTGGTAGATTGCACAGTACAGTACATATTCTGTACAATTGACCACTAAATGGTAACACCACAATAAGTTTTTCAACTTGTTTAAGTTGGGGTCCACGTAAATCAATCATTAATCAACACATATAGACAGACAACATTCACACTCATATTCACACACTAGAGCCAATTTAGTGTTGCCAAGCAACTTATCCCCACAAACGATACATTAAATGTTTACTTATAGTGCAGTGGTTCTTAACCTGGGTTCGATTGAACCCTAGGGGTTTGGTGAGTCGGCCTCAGGGGTTCGGCGGAGGTCAAAAAACACCCGACTCATCATATGAATACAAACTTCTCCCTATCGGCGTATTACGCCCGAATGCAGCTGAGATAGGCTCCAGCATCCCCCGCAACCCCAAAAGGGACAAGCAGTAGGAAATGGATGGATAAATGGACTTCAAAGCGGCGCTACAGGATATAGTTTGGGTGGGTGACAACTGCAGTTCATAAAACCGGCCGTTAGGGAGCGGTAGCTTTTATCAGGGCTAGTTAGTGGCTGCCTTTTATGTCGTGAAGAAGAGTGTCCACGTGTCAGCATTAGTTGGAAAGCTGATTAAACAACTCATGTTTTATTTACTATCATAGATTATTTATGAAAATGGGAAATAAGATACCGGAGTCTCATCCAGGTGGTGAACGTACCCAAAAAGAAAGATTGGCGGCGCGAACAAAGTACGCCTCAGGCAGGCTTCAACTCATAAAACGGATCCGAGTGTTTCCGACGACGAAGCTCGTCAAGATTGTCCCTCGCACCGCCTTGTCTCTTACGTCACACTCTAAGACCACCAAGAACTTCATCCGAGGCTCTCTCTCAAATCTTGTAAGTTGTCAATGTTCACATTCTTGCTTGTTGGCCGTTAACCAGCTAGCTCGCTAGCATTCGCTTTGGCAATGGTTGCCAGGTAACGGCGCTAGAAACCCCTCGCGTGGGCCTCCAACATGGGGCGTTCAGGGACTATGGGAATTGATCGATTGATTGAAACATGTATTAGTAGAGTGGTCCTCAACCTTTTTTCAGTGATGTACCCCCAGTGAACATTTTGTAAATTCAAGTACCCCCTCATTCCATAATCAGAGCAAAGCATTTTTGGTTGAAGAAAAGAGATAAAGAAGTAAAATACAGCACTATGTCATCAGTTTCTGATTTATTAGATTGTATAACAGTGGAAAATATTGCTCATTTGTAGTGGTCTTTCTTAAACTATTTGGAAAAAACGATTTAAAAATAACTAAAAACTTGTTGAAAAATAAACAAGTGATTCAATTATAAATAAAGATTTCTACACATAGAAGTAATCATCAACTTATAGTGCCCTCTTTAGGGACTGTAATAGAGATCCATCTGGATTCATGAACTTCATTCTAAACATTTCTTCACAAAAAAGAAATCTTTAACATCAATATTCATGGAACATGTCCACAAAAAATCTAGCTGTCAACACTGAATATTTCATCGTTGCATTTCTTTTCACAGTTTGTGAACTTACATTCATATTTAGTTGAAGTGTTATCCAATAAATATATTTATTAAGTATTTATGACTGACTGCTATTTTTTAGAATGTTTTTGATAAATCTCACGTACCCTTTGACATACCTTCACGTAGCGTACCATCTATAAGAGAACTAGTGCTCTACAACTCGTCATTGCGCATATAACACAACTAAAGTGACAAGTCTAAATCATGTTATGCGAGCTTTGTGCGGAACAACGTTAGTGGCTGCAAGATGTATTTACACAGCCATAGAGGTCACACTGAGGGTGGCCGTATAAACGACTTTAACATTGTTACAAATATGTGCCACACTTTGAACCCACACCAAACAAGAATGACAAACACATTTTGGGAGAACATCCGCACCCTAAAACAACTTAAACACAAGAGAACAAATACCCAGAACATCTTGCAGCCCAAACTCTCACAGGCTACAATATACACAACCTCAACCGACGCAAGTAGGGAGGGTGGGGGCATGGGGGTAGCCCGGAAATCTCAGGGCTGCATGGGATTCTGGGTATTTGTTTTGTTGAGTTTATGTTGTATTACGGTGCGGATGTTCTCCTGAAATCTATTTGTCATTCTTGTTTGGTGTGGGTTCACAATCCGGCACATATTTGTAACAGTGTTAAAGTTTTTTTTACGGCCACCCTCAGTGTGACCTGTATGGCTGTTGACCAAATATTGTCTTGCAACATCACACATGTGGACTGCTCAGTCAAATGTAACAATAGTATAGGCTTGCACGATGTCTGTACAGGATTCAGAGGGCGTTAAGAACAGTGTCATTGTGGCACCCCTTGAATATTGTTCTTTGGGTAAAAATCGGCAGGGACTACCAGCGAATGGATACCCTGATATTAAGGGGACACCCGTGAAGATTGGGAACGTTGGGAAGAATGACGCTGTCAAGTTCTGTTCATATTAAACTTGCGGGCCGCACATACATTAAATTGTCATATCAAAGTGTGGGCCGCAAAATAACGTCATGTTTGAGACCCCTGGTTTAGAATATGTGGCCTGTGGCATTGTGTATGGTGGGTAGGCTCCAGCACCCCCCGTGACCCCATAAGGGACAAGCGGTAGGAAATGGATGGATGGATGGATGGATGGAGGAATTGATCTCAAAGCATTTAATCGATCGTAACCGGATTGCTTGGTTTGTCTTGGAAGACTTACCTAGACTAGATTAGTAAGTAAATAAGTACATTTTATTTATAAAGCGCTTTTCACAGATAAAATCTCAAAGTTCTGTACAAAACATAGGTGAAGTAAAACAACAATTCAATTTAAAACAACAGGGGCAACATTGTGAAAAAGATAATAAAGTGGATTAAAAATGATGGTTAAAAGGTGCATTAACTAAAAGATTTACTAAAAAGAAGTTTTCAAATGTTTCTTAAAAGTTTCAACTCAGTCAAGATCATGGAGGGACTGGTGCAAATTGTTCTGTCTGGGAGCTATAACCTGGAATTCCAGGTCAAAACAAAAGTAAAACTGAACTGGCTACAAAGTAAACGGAAACTGAATGGTGGACGACAGCAAAAACTTACGGCACAAAGTACATCCGTACATGACATTACAATCAACAATGTCCACACAAAGAAGAATATCAACAACTTAAATAGTCTTGCTTGCTAACACAAAGCAGGTGTGGGGGATACGCTCAAGGAAGACATGAAACTCTACTACAGGAAAACACTAACAAAACAGGGAAGGCCACCAAAATAACAGCGCAAGACAATAACTAAAGCACACAGGAAAACACCAACAAACTAAAAATAAGGCATGACGACCTAGTGGAGTTAAATTTTTAACGCCTTCTGCTGCTTGTGTACGTGCAGATTTTTTTAATGAAAAAAATGTGCCAGGCCTCAAAACATTTTGAAAAACTCTGCTTTAAAGGCCTACTGAAATCCACTACTACCGACCACACAGTCTGATAGTTTATATATCAATGATGAAATATTAACATTGCAACACATGCCAATTCGGCCGAGTTAGTTTACTAAATTGCAATTTTAAATTTCGCGCGAAGTATCCAGTTGAAAACGTTGGTATGATGACTCGTGTGAAGACGCTTGTGTACCCCTCACTTCAAGTGTGTGTACCCCTCACTTCAAGTGTGTGTACCCCTCACTTCAAGTGTGTGTACCCCTCACTAGATGAAGTGTGTGTACCCCTCACTTCAAGTGTGTGTACCCCTCACTTCAAGTGTGTGTACCCCTCACTTCAAGTGTGTGTGTACCCCTCACTAGATGACGCGTATGATGACGCGTGACGTCTCGGATTATAGCGGATATTTTTTTCCAGCCCAATCCAAGCTATAAGTAGTCTGCTTTAATTGCATAATTACACAGTATTCTGGACATATGTGTTGCTGAATCTTTTGCAGTTTGTTCAATTAATAATGGAGACGTCAAAGAAGAAAGATGTAGGTGGGAAGCGTTGCACTGCAGCTGCCTTTAGCACACAAACACAGCCGGTGTTTCCTTGTTTACATTCCCGAAGGTGAAGCTTTACTGTGGAACAGAGCGGTCAAGCGAACATGGTTCCCGACCACATGTCAACTGGCAGGTCTCGGTGAGAAAATTGTGGTAATAAGTCTGCTCTTACCGTAGACATGAGCGGAGCTTGCGTCCTCCTGCAGCTGCGGACTCTGTTGCCTCCTCCCACCGGAGACACTGGCGGTCACCACACCCGTGGCCACACCCCTCCGACTTTCAGGTACCATATAATCTCCCTAAAACACTAGTAACACAATAAGCAGATAAGGGACTTTCCAGAATTATTTTAGTAAATGTGTCTAATAACATCTGAATCGCTCCCACTGCCCTCGCCTTTTTTTTTTTTTTTTTTCTCTAGTCCTTCACTCTCACTATCCTCATCCACAAATCTTTCATCGTCGCTTTCTCGGTCCGAATCGCTCTCGCTGCTGGTGGCCATGATTGTAAACAATGTTCGGATGTGAGGAGCTCCACAACCCGTGACTTCACGCGCACACGGTCTGCTACTTCCGGTACAGGCAAGGCTTTTTCATCAGCACCAAAAGTTGCAAACTTTATCGTCGATGTTCTCTACTGAATCCTTTCAGCGAAAATATGTCAATATCGCGAACTGATCAGGTATGACACATAGAATGGACCTGCTATCCCCGTTTAAATAAGAAAATCTCATTTCAGTAGGTCTTTAATTTTTGGATTGGATTGGATTGGATTAAAGGCCTTTAATTTTTGGATTGGATTAAAGGCCTACTGAAATGAGATTTTCTTATTCAAACGGGGATAGCAGGTCCATTCTATGTGTCATACTTGATCATTTCGCAATATTGCCATATTTTTGCTGAAAGGATTTAGTAGAGAACATCGGCGATAAAGTTTGCAACTTTTGGTCGCTAATAAAAAAAGCCTTGCCTGTACCGGAAGTAGCAGACGATGTGCGCGTGACGTCACGAGTTGTGGAGCTCCACACATCTGAACATTGTTTGCAATCATGGCCACCAGCAGCTAGAGCGATTCGGACCGAGAGAGCGACGATTTCCCCATTCATTTGAGCGAGGATGAAAGATTCGTGGATGAGGATAGTGAGAGTGAAGGACTAGAAGAAAAAAAAAATACAAGGGCAGTGGGAGCGATTCAGATGTTATTAGACACATTTACTAGGATAATTCTGGAAAATCCCTTATGCGCTAATTGTGTTACTAGTGTTGTAGTGAGATTATACAGTCGTACCTGAAAGTCGGAGGGGTGTGGCCACGGGTGTGGTGACCGCCAGTGTCTCCGAGGGAAGCCACATTTCTCGACGAGGCAAGGCAGCCGGGCTGAGAATTTTTAATTTTTTTCCCTCCACGGAGTAAGCATCCGACGGTCGGTGGCGGCCGGTGGGAGGATCAAGAGAGTCCAAAGCTGCAAGAGGAACGACGCAAACTCTCCGCTCATGTCTACGGTAAGAGCCGTATGTAAACAAGGAAACACCGGCTGTGTTTGTGTTGCTAAAGGCGGCCGCAATTCACCACTTCCCACCTACATCTTTCTTCTTTGACGTCTCCATTATTAATTTAACAAATTGCAAAAGATTCAGCAACACAGATGTCCAGAATACTGTGTAATTATGCGATTAAAGCAGACCACTTATAGCTGTGATCGGTGCTTGATAAAAATGTCCGCTACAACCCGTGACGTCACGCGCACACATCATCATACCGCAACGTTTTTAACAGGATACTTTTCGCGAAATTTAAAATTGCAATTTAGTAAACTAACCCGGCCGCATTGGCTTGTGTTGCAATGTTAATATTTCATCATTTATGTATAAACTATCAGACTGCGTGGTCTGTAGTAGTGGGTTTCAGTAGGCCTTTAATTTTTGGATTGGATTGGATTAAATGAAATACTTGTAGTTTGGTTGTACATCCGGCAGATGTCGCCAATATACTCTGGCCCCGGTGGAACGCAGTATTTTTTTTAAACATTTGTCGCCCTCTAATGGCAGTTCCCACACAAACAAGCATTCCTCCGAGAAAGACATGACCGTCCCAGACCTCGACTGCCGCATTGTTTCCATTAATGGTTTATTTTCACTCCTTATCACCATGCGGGTAGTACTTTCGCGACTCTGTCTGTCTTTGGGTGTTTTAAGGTTAATAATTAGCGTAAATAATGTCAGCTGGCGCGCCGGGCGAGCGTAAAGGAGGAAGAAGAAAGGGGAGGGGAGCTGACATTAAAGCAACACAACAAGGAAACTACACTGCCTTCATTTTATCTTCAATAATGGCCTCGACCACGACGCGGCTCCCCCTTTAAAAGATCGCAAACACTTCCATTCACACTGGAGCTCAACGACCGAGCCCGCTCGGCATCGAGTGCCGAGTTGGAGCGACTTGTTCCCGGCGTCCTCGGAGCCATGATGGGTGAGGAGGATGAATGAAAAGTGGATATTGTCATCCTTAGAGGGGGCGTTAGGAGCAAGGAAGCCATGTCCTGACCGGGAAACAAAAGGCTAGCAGCGGCACTGACGGAAATGCTCCATTGTGTCTTCATCTTGTCACTTTAGACGTCCTTTTAAGCAAGACTAACTCTTTTTTTTTTTTTACAATGTAGCCCTGTCATCTCTCAAACACTTGCTTCTTTTTGTCCTGGTAGCCAGTTAATCATAGTGAATATTGTAACAAACGACCCCCCTTGTTTTACCACTTACATTGCTAGGTACATTTTGTTTTGTTTTTATTTTAAAAGTAAGATGTTTAACCCAAAAATATGTAGATTGGTGATAATAGATACACTTTAATTCAGGGGTGTCAAACTCATTTTTGATCAGGGCCCCATGGAGAAAAATCTACTCCAAAGTGGTAAAATCACGGCACGATAACTTGAAAATAAAGACCACTTGTTTAAAAATACAACAAGCTCTTTCTGAAAATGTACAAATCCTTTTACAGTTACATGTAGGGCTGGGCGATATTGCCTTTTTTTCAAACCGCAATATTTTTAGGCCATATCACGACATATTTCTCGGTATTTTGCCTTAGCCTTGAATGAACGCTGGATACTAGGGGTGTAACGGTACACAAAAATTTCGGTTCGGTACGTACCTCGGTTTAGAGGTCACGGTTCGGTTCATTTTCGGTACAGTAAGAAAACAACAAAATATACATTTTGGGGGTATTTATTTACCAAATTTGTATAATAATGATATAATATAATATAATAATAATGGTGTTTAATCAACATCTTGATGCCACACCTTTGATGTTGGATGGATTAGCTTGGCAAAGAAGTGTTCATTAACACTATTTGAAATGAGTAAGTCTTGTGTGTGTATATAGTAAAAGTTTTAGATCTTTGAGTTCAACTCATGAAAAATTGTAGTAAAAACAAAAGTCTTGTGTTTATATTTTTGTTCAGTGGAGAAATGCTTCTGTGGCTGAGCCAATCAGTGGCCACGATACTGAACGGAGCGCTCTGATTGGTTTGGCCAATAATACCGGAATTTGGGAAATATTAGTTTATGTAGCCATTTTTATGCTTGAAAATACTTATTTCAGGACCACAAAAATATAGAATATTCGTTAAACACTTCCTACAAATCTGCAATGTGATAAAGTCGCAATATTTAAAGTGCGATATGGCGAAAGACGACTGTATACCATTATCTAACACCAGTTGAAAATGGTCATGTGATACATTTTGCTGCATCTGAATATCAGAATTTGAATGAAAGCCATGATTGGTTTATGTTAAGATAAAAGTGGGATAATTTAGTTTTTTGTCTACAAATTTCTTGATGATGCTTGTTGTACAGTCAAGTAAGTCTGTCATATAGCAAGTCTGTCACTGTTACTACTACAGAGTAAATTAGAATGTTCCTATATTATTGTACGCGTTGGTTGTATGTTTTAGTAACAAATGTGTGTTTCCTCCTCAGAGCCGCCCAGTTCGCCACAGGCGGTGGAGGACGGAGGTGAGGAGGACGAGGACGAGCTGAGCGGAGGCGAAGAGGCCGACCTGCGCTCCACCTCGGGCCGCGGCTCCTTGCTTACCCGTAGAGGGATCACGCTGCGAGTGCTCCTGAAGGACGGCCTGGTGGAGCCCGGTGACGGCGCCCTGGCAATTCACTACTTGGTAATTACGTACAAGCGAGTAAGGGTGTGGCCAGATTAAATCATGACCATTAGATCTCGTTTAGAGAAAAGCTGTCTCGTGGGCAGAAGACAATCCGAAGTGTTTTTGTTTTAAAGGGGTCTTATTATGCAAAACTAACTTTTCTCACCTGTTGGTACACATTTTTGTGTCTTTTGGGATCCCCATAAGTCCCGAACATGTGAAGTCAAGCCATGCAAGCATGGTGTAAAACTTTAGACTTTGGTGATGTTTTTTTGCTTTAGTTACATCAGCGGATATCTCCATATACAGTAAAGGTTTACCTGAAGAGTGATAGGTTCTTTATTTTTCTTTATCCTCTTGTTGTGGAGCAGACTGTCTCGTACAAGCACATGCATTTCAAAATATTTTGCTGTTGCTATTAGTAACACAAAGTAGCGTATAATTCTAACTTGTCAGTAGCGCTAAAAAGTACAACATGGCTGAGTCAAAGGGGGTTTGGCTTCAGCACTCAGATAAGACCTCCCACAAAACGATGCATTCTAGATGTTGTTCTGTATGACAAAATGTATATAACATTTTGACCAAAGAACCACCGTTACATTACAATGAAGTGTTTTAAATGTAAAAGAAGAAAATCAGAAGCATATCCTTCTGATTGGAAATTCACAGTAAGTGCTTTGCGCAGATTTCAAACCAAAAAAACTATTAGAACGAGTATGTGTTTTTGACTGCTCGGGGACCTGCTCCCCTTATTTAAGATCAGCCATTGTGTGCATGTACAAGGAGAATCAGCCAAACTGTCAATCATTAATGCTAAGACACGACAGAAAAGCACCCTGGACACACTTGTTTGCTTCCCCCGGCAGCAAAGCACCATAACAGAAACCTTTTAAAACAGGATTGTCCAAACTTTTTCCACTGAAGGCAGCAAAGCGAAAACAAAAATAGGATGGGGCCATTTTTATATTTTTCCTTTTCAAACCAATACAATATTGATTTTAACCATTATGGTTCCCCTCAATTTTTGGTGAATTTTTAAGGTCTTGGTGACCTGCAAGGATGTCAATCATTAAAGGGTTAAAAAGTCAGATCTTATTTTTATTTATTTTATACTTTTATTGCTAAAATATGTATAGATCAACTTCACATCTATCTGTTGACATTAAGTAAAATTGTCTTTGTTTTTTGTTCTTTTTATTCAAAGAAACCATTTTTTTTGGCAAAAAATACATAATAAGCAATATTTTTCCCACCCAAAAATGTTCAAAGTTCAATCTATGATATGAAGCATTTGGAGCCTTGAATAGGTAAATAATTCTTAACAACTTTGCATCTGGTGTATTATTATTACTATTATTTTGAACAATGACTCAAGTTCTGGGTGATCCAAAAGGCCCCACTCATACAAATGTTAAAATAAGTCATATGTAAACATATTATTTTTACTTTCAATGCTTCAGTCTATACATCCACCTCATATCTGTCGAGTTTGTTTAGTTTTTTTGAGGAACAAGCAACAAGTTCAACATTTAATATTTATATCTCGGAAAAGTGTTCTGTTTTTTTATGTGCAATATTCACTTCAACACCTAAAATGGACTTGGTGTTTTATTTTAGCAAATAAAAGCGACTGCATCAGTTTAAAACAATAACTGACTTTATAAAGCTACTTTTTTGTTGTAGAGCCATCTTTATAATGTAATGAATTTCATCCACTTTACACCCGGAAATGGCGAGAACGAAACAAAAAGATGCTTGCTTCCACCCTTTTCCTTCGCAAGGATTATGATGCTGCGCATATGCTTAAAATGATCGGAATATGTAAATATTCAATTTCATTATGAATGTGCCTGTTACGATTTTACATATATTCTTGTGTGTATGTAAAACCTTAATGGAGGTGTTTGGATGTTTTTTTTAAGGGCTTTTGTAGGCAGTATGGAGCAACTTTCATAGGCTCAATTGTAAACAGACTTTTAACCACATTTATTTACTTGATAGAATGCATTAAAAAAATAAAAATGTGTGCTTGTCTTACATAAGGAATGTGTATGATAAGCAAAATTCCCCAAAAAAGTGCAGTTCCATTTTAAATATATCTACTTTCCGGAAATGGTGAAAGTTAAAAGGTCATGCGTGCAAAGTGCAGCTTCATTGTTTTAAAAAGTCTCATTGTCCTGTCCTATTCCTTGTCATGGTAGTTTTCTTAAACAGTGGCACTGTCACAAATTGTTGAAAAAATATAAAAAAGGGTCCCTTCTTTGGAATTTTCCCAACTCTACCCTTTACATATCATGAAACTCCTGTAATATGTTGTATGCAAAACAACACATGACCACATGCCTGTACAAGCGATGCTCAAGATGGCTGTTCACAATGTGTCTCCCTCAGGGTAAGAACTTCATAGGGGACCTGTTGAACGACGGGAAAATCCGCTGGGTGGAGACGGGCCAGATCTTCAACTCGCCCAGTGCATGGGCAACCCACTGCAAGCGCCTGGTCAACCCGGCCAAGAAGTCCGGCTGCGGCTGGGCGTCTGTGCGCTACCGGGGACAGAAGCTGGTGCAGTACAAGACCACCTGGCTGCACAAGTACCAGCCCAGTGCAGACATGGTGAGGACATGAACAACCTTGTACACAAAGTCTTAACAAATGTATTTTCTTCAGTACTACTGCATGGCTTTTGTTGCCTGCGTTTTACATAACAGAGCCTGGTGAGTGAGGAGGATGACGACGAGGATGAAGAGGAAGGGAAATCAGCTGTGCTGGCCGATGAGAAGAACAGAAACAATAAACCTGGAGGACTACATGGTATTATTATTATTATTATTGCTGTTATTAATTATTAATAAAAAGTTACATCGCGTAGTATTTGTCAACGTTGTAGTATAGTAGTGTTTTGTCCAAAGTGTAGCTTTTAGATCAGGGATATTCAACTACATTTGTTTTGGGGGCCACATTTCCAGAAAGCTAAGGACCAGAGGACCAAACTTTTACTTCACTATTTATCTTTTTTTGTGTATTCCGGAGAACCACTGTCCTCTACAGTAGACATTGAATTCAGGTCTATTTATTGTGTCACTTACTGGAGCGTTCAGCTGTTTTTAAGGATCTCCTGCAAAAAAGCTAGTCAAAGATTATCTCTACGACAGCACTGTAGTGTTTTTAAGAAAGAATCCGCTGCATAAATGCGCGTCTCTCAAGTCTTTTGAACTGAACTCACAGGAAACCAACTGAATAGCCTAAATGATGAAAAAGAAAATACCTGAAATTGAACCTTGAGCAATACCACCAGCATAACTAAAGAAGTTTAACAAATGACTACGAACTTTATCTGAATTATACAAGGTTTAGTGGCTCGGTAGGAAGAGCAGCTGTGCCAGCAACCTGAGTGTTCCTGGTTCGATCCCCGGCTTCCGCCATCCTAGTCACGTCTGTTATGTCCTTGACCAAGACACTCCACCATTGCTCCTGATGGGTTGTGGTTAGGGCCTTGCATGGCCTTATGTGTATGAACCCATTTACTTTAGTTCATTAAAGGCCTACTAAAACCCACTACTACCGACCACGCAGTCTGATAGTTTATATATCAATGATGAAATATTAACATTGCAACACATGCCAATACAGCCGGTTTAGTTTACTAAATTACAACTTGAAATTTCCTGCGGAGTTTCCTGTTCAAAACGTCGCGGAATGATGACGCACGCGTATGATGATATGTGTTTGTGACGTTATTGGTTGGAGGGGACATATTAGCCAGCATAACTTGCGGCTAAAAGTCGTCTTTCATCGTCTCTTTTCCAATACCACAGTATTTTGGACATCTGTCTTGCTGAATGTTTTGCAATTTGTTCAATTAATAATGGAGAAGTCAAAGTAGAAAGATGGAGGTGGGAAGCATTAGCCTTTAGCCACACAAGAACACTGTGTTTCCTTGTTTAAAATTCCCGGAGGTGAAGCTTTACTATGGATCAGAGCGATAAAGCGAACATGGTTCCCGACCACTTGTCAACTGGCAGGTTTCGGTGGGAAAATTGTGGTAAAAAGTCGCCTCTTACCGGAGATCAGCGGAACTTGCGCCGTCCATGCAGCTGCAGTGACTTCCCTCAGAGACTGGCGTCAACGCATCCGTGGACACACTCTTCCGACTATCAGGTACTATTTAACTCACTAAAACACTAGCAACACAATAGAAAGATAAGGGATTTCCCAGAATTATCCTAGTAAATGTGTCTAAAAACATTTGAATCGCTCCCAATGCAATCGCCTTTTTTTTTTTTTACTTTATTTATTAATTTTTTCTAGTCCTTCACTATCAATATCCTCATCCACAAATCTTTCATCCTCGCTCAAAATAATAGGGAAATTGTCACTTTCTCGGTCCGAATAGCTTTTGATGCTGGAGGCTCACATTATAAACAATGTGAGGATGTGAGGAGCCCTCACACCGGTGATGTCATCGTCTGCTACTTCCGGTAAAGGCAAGGCTTTTTTATTAGCGACCAAAAGTTGCGAACTTAATCGTCGATGTTCTCTACTAAATCCTTTCAGCAAAAATATGGCAATATCGCAAAATGATCAAGTATGACACATAGAATGGACCTGATATCCCCGTTTAAATAAGAAAATCTCATTTCAGTAGGCCTTTAAATCTGTCTGAAATTATTTTTAAAAATGCCAAAAGAAGAGGATTTAAAAGGGTGTCTTGAGGAACCCCTAGTTATTTAAATCACAGATTTGGCATGTCAATGCAAGGATCTGCCAATGTGTTTACATTGGTCCAAGTTCCTCTAAACAACAGGCGCACTCTGCTGTTTTTAGGAACATGGTGCAAAAATGTTTGTTGAACTGAACTTGGGGGAGGTCATGGTGTCGTTCCAGCGCTGGATTTGGCCCCCCAAGCCTTCAGTTGTAGGCCCCTGCTTAGGCCCCCTGCTTATGTGAGGAGCCCTCACACCGGTGATGTCATCGTCTGCTTCTTCCGGTAAAGGCAAGGCTTTTTTATTGGCGACCAAAAGTTGCGAACTTTATCGTCGATGTTCTCTACTAAATCCTTTCAGCAAAAATATGGCAATATCGCAAAATGATCAAGTATGACACATAGAATGGACCTGATATCCCCGTTTAAATAAGAAAATCTCATTTCAGTAGGCCTTTAAATCTGTCTGAAATTATTTCTAAAAATGCCAAAAGAAGAGGATTTAAAAGGGTGTCTTGAGGAACCCCTAGTTATTTAAATCACAGATTTGGCATGTCAATGCAAGGATCCGCCAATGTGTTTACATTGGTCCAAGTTCCTCTAAACAACAGGAGCACTCTGCTGTTTTTAGGAACATGGTGCAAATATGTTTGTTGAACTGAACTTGGGGGAGGTCATGGTGTCGTTCCAGCGCCGGATTTGGCCCCCCGAGCCTTCAGTTGTAGGCCCCCTGCTTTAGATCGTTTAAAAATATTCAGTTAACCTTACTGGGAACAAACTGTTTTAATGCTAAAGAGCTGTTTTTGTCCAACAGTATGTGTGGTTTCAAGAAGGACATTTGTGCACTTTATATGTTGGTTATAGGTTTATGTTAGGGTTAGGGAGCAGTACCCCGCCTTCAGAGTGCAGTTATGTGCCTGTTACTGATTAATCTGTCAAGAACCCTCCATCTTAAAAAAAATTGTTTTTTCTTCATCATTCCAGATGTTCTCGCTCCTCGTAGAACAGACCGAGAGAGAATTCCTGTCAGATATGGTTCTTTGGGCACCAGGGACGCTGCCAGGTTAGTCATCTTTCCAATCCTCATCCTCAGCTAACCTTAATGAGGGATCTTGCGTCCTCAGAGACCCTCACACGCTGGTGGAACTATCGGCCTTTTCAGCCATCAACAGATTCCAGCCTTTCAACGTGGCTGTGTCCAGTAACGTGCTGCTGCTCATGGTGACCACCCTGACTCGACTGTGTCCTTAGGAACAACACATCAAATACATCCATGTTTGTGTCTCCCTTACTAGGACTTCCACTGTCACCTGACCACCAGTGAGGTGGTGGGATACTTGGGAGGACGGTGGGACACAAACACACAACGTGAGTTTGACCCGAGAATCAAACATGTTAGCATGCAAGTTCACTTAGGAGGATGCTTGTGCTTCCCTCAGTGCTCACCATATTACGGGCCTTTCCTTGTCGGACCAGATTGGCTGACAGAGACGCTGCCTCTGCTGTTGAGGAGGAGGTAAAGCACGCACGCACACTGTGGATGACAGGAGAGATCGGAAATTATTTGAATCATCTCACAAAAGAAGTGTGGACAAACTTGACAAAAGAAAACGTGAACTGAAATAATGACCTCCACCCTAAAAAAAAAAAGCTTAACCTTAATTAGTGGAACAAATAAATGCCACACCTACAATATAATCCTCAGGATTGGGGAAAACAAGACAGTCATAACGTAATCGACACAACTGCGGGTGTGATCTATAATTAAATTCTGTATTTTATGTGGTTTTAATCTAAATTTGGATACATACTGTATTTTTAAGTGGTTTTAGTCTAAAAGATACATACTGTGTTGTTTTAAATAACATATTTTTAAGTGGTTTTAGTCTAAAAGTAGATACATTAAACTGTTTTAACTATTGTATGTTTTAGTCTGAAAGTAGATTCTGTCGTGTTTTAAATTTTGTATTTTTTTGTGCTTTTGGTCTAAAACAGATATAGTGCTTTAAAATGTTGTGTTTTTAGTAGTTTTAGTCTGAGTAGATCCATATAATGCATCTACAGTGTATTTGTATTTTTAGTTGTTGTAGTGTACAATTAGATATTAGTGTTTTTAAATGTTCTATTTTTAAGTGGTTTTATGAGATGCATTACTGTAGTGTTTTGAATATTCTCTTTTAAGTGGTTTTAGTCTAAAAGAAGATACATTCAACTGTCGTGTTATAAATTCTGTCTTTTTTAGTGCTTTTGGTCTAAAAGTACGTACATAGCATAGCGTTTAAAATGTTGTTTTTAGAAGTTTTAGTCTATAAGTAGATACATATTCAAGTGTTTTAATTTTTTTTATTTTTAGCTGTTTTAGTGTACAACTAGATACATATTAGTGTTTTTAAAATCTCTATTTTTAAGTGGTTTTTGGTCCAAAAGTAGATACAATACTGTACTGTTTTAAATACTCTATATTAAGGTGTTTTAGTCTAAAAGTAAATACATTCAACTAATGTTTTAAATATTGTATTTTTAAGTGTTTTAAATATTGTATTTTTTAGTGGTTTTACTCTAAAACCACTTTTTTGTGCTTTTGCTCTCAAGGCAGATACATATTTTTTTAGTGTTTGAAATGTTGTGTTTTTAGTAGTTTTAGTCTATAAGTAGATACATATTATAGTGTATTTGTATTTTTAGTTGTTGTAATAGTTGTATTATTAGTTGTGGGAGATGTCTCAAAACATCATCAGGAGTCCTGACAAAACCCAAAAATGGCAGAAAGTGCATATTTAATGGCAGAAAATTCATACTTTTGGAAAAATTTTTTGCTAAAACATTCAAAACAACGGATCTGCTTCAGCAACACAATACTGGTCCTGTAGTTGTAGGAGATGTCTCAAAACGTCATCAGGACTCCCGGCAAAACCCGCAAATGGCAGAAAATGCATATTTTTGAAAAACTTTTTTTTCGCAAAAATGTCGTAAGGGGGGAGACCCTTATACAAAAAAAAACGGATTTGCATCAGCAGCACAACACTGTATTTGTAGGAGATGTCTTAAAACATCATCAGGAGTCCCGACAAAACCCGAAAATTGCAGAAAATGCACATTTTTGGAAAACTTTTTTTTCGCTAAAATGCCGTAAGGGGTGGACCCTGATACTAAAATTCAAATAAAAGGATTTGTTTCAGCAGCACAACACTGGTGCTGTAGTTGTAGGAAATGTCTTAAAATCTCATCGGGAGTGCCGACAAAACACAAAAATGACAGAGGATGCATATTTTTGGAAAACTTTTTTTCGCTAAAATGTCATTGGGGGGACCCTTATGCAAAAATTCCAAAAATGGACTTGCTTCAGCAGCACAATACCGGTGCTGTAGTTGTAGGAAATGTTTTTAAACCTCACCAGGAGTGCCGACAATACACGGAATTGGCAGAAAATGCATATTTTTGGAAAACTTTTTTTCGCAAAAATTTCTTAAAGGGGGGCCATTACGCAAAAATTCAAAAAACGGACTTGCTTCAGCAGCACAATACTGGTGCTGTAGTTGTAGGAAATGTTTTTAAACCTCATTAGGAGTGCCGACAAAACCCGAAAATGGCAGAAAATGCCTTTTTTTTTTTTCAGAAATTTTTTTTTGCTTAAATATCGTAAGGGGGGCCCTTACGCAAAAATTTGAAAAAACTGACTTGCTTCAGCAGCACAATACCGGTGCTGTAGTTGTAGAAAATGTTTTAAAACCTCATCAAGAGTGCCGACAATACACGGAAATGGCAGAAAATGCATATTTTGGGAAAACTTTTTTTCGCTAAAATTTCGTAAGGGGGGGCCCTTACGCAAAAATTAAAAAAACTTTCTTGCTTCAGCAGCACAATACTGGTGCTGTAGTTTTAGGAAATGTCTCAAAACCTCATCAGGAGTGCCGACAATACACGAAAATGGCAGAAAGTGCATATTTTGGGGAATTTTTTTTTTGCTTAAATATCGTAAGGGAAATGCCCTTACTCAAAAATGTGAAAAAACGGACTTGCTTCAGCAGCAAAATACTGGTGCTGTAGTTGTAGGAAATGTCTCAAAACCTCATCAGGAGTGCCGGCAATACACGAAAATGGCAAAAAAATGCATATTTTTGGAAAACTTTTTTCGCTAAAATTACGCAAAAATTAAAAAAACGGATTTGCTTCAGCAGCACAATTCTGGTGCTGGAGCTGTAGGAAATGTCTCAAAACCTCATCAGGAGTGCCGACAATACATGAAAATGGCAAAAATGCATATTTTTGGAAAAAAAAAATTCGCTAAAATTTCTTAAGGTGGGGGCCCCTTCCGCAAAAATAAAAAAAAAACGGACTTGCTTCAGCAGCACAATACTGGTGCTGTAGTTGTAGGCAATGTCTCAAAACTTCATCAGGAGTGCCAACAATTCCCGAAAATGGCAGAAAATGCATATTTTTGGAAAACTTTTTCCGCTGAAATGTCGTAAGGTGGGGTGCCCTTATGCAAAAATAAAAAAAAACGGACTTGCTTCAGCAACACAATACTCGTGCTGTAGTTGTAGGAAATGTCTCAAAACCTCATCAGGAGTGCCGACAATACACGGAAATGGCAGAAAATGCATATTTTTGGAAAACTTTTTTTGCTAAAATTTCGTAAGGGGGGCCCTTACTCAAAAATTCAAAAAACTGACTTGCTTCAGCAGCACAATACTGGTGCTGTAGTCGTAGGAAATGTCTCTAAACCTCACCAGGAGTGCCGACAATACCCGAAAATGGCAGAAAATGCATATTTTTGAAAAACTTTTTTTCGCAAAAATTTGAAAAAACGTACTTACTTTCGCAGCACCATACTGGTGCTGTAGTTATAGGAAATGTCTCAAAACCTCATCAGGAGTGCGGACGATACACGAAAATGGCAGAAAATGCATATTTTTGGAAAACTTTTTTCGCTAAAATTTCGTAAGGGGGGGCCCTTACGCAAAAATGTGAAAACACAGACCTGCTTCAGCAGCACATTACTGGTGCTGTAGTTGAAGTAAATGTCTCAGAACCTAATCAGGAATGCCGACAATACACGAAAATGTCAGAAAATGCATATTTTTGGAAAACTTTTTTTGCTAAAATTTCGTAAGGGGGGGCCCTTACTCAAAAATTCAAAAAACTGACTTGCTTCAGCAGCACAATACTGGTGCTGTAGTTGTATGAAATGTCTCAAAACCTCACCAGGAGTGCCGACACTACCCGAAAATGGCAGAAAATGCATATTTTTGAAAAACTTTTTCCGCTAAAATGTCGTAAGGGGGGGCCCTTAAGCAAAAATTCCTAAAACGGACTTCCTTCGGCAGCACAATTCTGGTGCTGTAGTTGTAGGAAATGTCTCAAAACCTCATCAGGAGTGCCGACAATACACGGAAATGGCAGAAAATGCATATTTTTGGAAAACATTTTTTGCTAAAATTTCGTAAGGGGGGGCCCTTACTCAAAAATTCAAAAAACTGACTTGCTTCAGCAACACAATACTGGTGCTGTAGTTTTAGGAAATTTCTCAAAACCTCATCAGGAGTGCGGACGATACACGAAAATGGCAGAAAATGTATTTTTTGGAAAACGTTTTTTGCTAAAATTTCGTAAGGGGGGGGCCCTTACGCAAAAATTCAAAAAACGGACTTGCTTCAGCAGCACAATACTGGTGCTGTAGTTGTAGGAAATCTCTCAAAACCTCTCCAGGAGTGCCGGCGATACACGAAAATGGCAGAAAACGTATATTTTTGGAAAACTTTTTTCGCAAAAATTTCGTAAGGGGGGGCCCTTACGCAAAAATTTGAAAACACAGACCTGCTTCAGCAGCACATTACTGGTGCTGTAGTTGAAGGAAATGTCTCAAAACCTAATCAGGAGTGCCGACAATATACGAAAATGTCAGAAAATGCATATTTTTGGAAAACTTTTTTCGCTAAAATTTCGTAAGGTGGTGGGCCCTTACGCATAAATTCAAAAAACGGACTTGTTTCAGCAGCACAATACTGGTGCTGTTGTTGTAGGAAATGTCTCAAAACCTCTTCAGGAGTGCCGACGATACACGAAAATGGAAGAAAATGTATATTTTTGGAAAACTTTTTTCGCTAAAATTTCGTAAGGGGGGGCCCTTACGCAAAAATTCAAAAAACGTACTTGCTTCAGCAGCACAATTCTGGTGCTGTAGCTGTAGGAAATGTCTCAAAACCTCATCAGGAGTGCCGACAATACACGGAAATGGCAGAAAATGCATATTTTTGGAAAACTTTTTTTGCTAAAATTTCGTAAGGGGGGGCCCTTACTCAAAAATTCAAAAAACTGACTTGCTTCAGCAGCACAATACTGGTGCTGTAGTTTTTTGAAATGTCTCAAAACCTCACCAGGAGTGCCGACACTACCCGAAAATGGCAGAAAATGCATATTTTTTAAAAACTTTTTCCGCTAAAATGTCGTAAGGGGGGGCCCTTAAGCAAAAATTCCTAAAACGGACTTCCTTCGGCAGCACAATTCTGGTGCTGTAGTTGTAGGAAATGTCTCAAAACCTCATCAGGAGTGCCGACAATACACGGAAATGGCAGAAAATGCATATTTTTGGAAAACATTTTTTGCTAAAATTTCGTAAGGGGGGGCCCTTACGCAAAAATTCAAAAAACGGACTTGTTTCAGCAGCACAATACTGGTGCTGTAGTTGTAGGAAATGTCTCAAAACCTCTTCAGGAGTGCCGACGATACACGAAAATGGAAGAAAATTTATATTTTTGGTAAAACTTTTTTCGCTAAAATTTCGTAAGGGGGGCCCTTACGCAAAAATTTGAAAACACAGACTTGCTTCAGCAGCACAATACTGGTGCTGTAGTTGAAGGAAATGTCTCAAAACCTAATCAGGAGTGCCGACAATATACGAAAATGTCAGAAAATGCATATTTTTGGAAAACTGTTTTCGCTAAAATGTCGTAAGGGGGGGCCCTTACGCAAAAATTCAAAAAACGTATTTGCTTCAGCAGCACAATTCTGGTGCTGTAGCTGTAGGAAATGTCTCAAAACCTCATCAGGAGTGCTGACAATACACGGAAATGGCAGAAAATGCATATTTTTGGAAAACTTTTTTTGCTAAAATTTCGTAAGGGCCTTTACTCAAAAATTCAAAAAACTGACTTGCTTCAGCAGCACAATACTGGTGCTGTAGTTGTATGAAATGTCTCAAAACCTCACCAGGAGTGCCGACACTACCCGAAAATGGCAGAAAATGCATATTTTTGAAAAACTTTTTCCGCTAAAATGTCGTAAGGGGGGGCCCTTAAGCAAAAATTCCTAAAACGGACTTCCTTCGGCAGCACAATTCTGGTGCTGTAGTTGTAGGAAATGTCTCAAAACCTCACCAGGAGTGCCGACAATACACGGAAATGGCAGAAAATGCATATTTTTGGAAAACATTTTTTGCTAAAATTTCGTAAGGGGGGGCCCTTACTCAAAAATTCAAAAAACTGACTTGCTTCAGCAACACAATACTGGTGCTGTAGTTTTAGGAAATTTCTCAAAACCTCATCAGGAGTGCGGACGATACAAGAAAATGGCAGAAAATGTATTTTTTGGAAAACGTTTTTCGCAAAAATTTTGTAAGGGGGGGGCCCTTACGCAAAAATTCAAAAAACGGACTTGCTTCAGCAGCACAATACTGGTGCTGTAGTTGTATGAAATGTCTCAAAACCTCACCAGGAGTGCCGACACTACCCGAAAATGGCAGAAAATGCATATTTTTGAAAAACTTTTTCCGCTAAAATGTCGTAAGGGGGGGCCCTTAAGCAAAAATTCCTAAAACGGACTTCCTTCGGCAGCACAATTCTGGTGCTGTAGTTGTAGGAAATGTCTCAAAACCTCATCAGGAGTGCCGACAATACACGGAAATGGCAGAAAATGCATATTTTTGGAAAACATTTTTTGCTAAAATTTCGTAAGGGGGGGCCCTTACTCAAAAATTCAAAAAACTGACTTGCTTCAGCAACACAATACTGGTGCTGTAGTTTTAGGAAATTTCTCAAAACCTCATCAGGAGTGCGGACGATACACGAAAATGGCAGAAAATGTATTTTTTGGAAAACGTTTTTTGCTAAAATTTCGTAAGGGGGGGGGCCCTTACGCAAAAATTCAAAAAACGGACTTGCTTCAGCAGCACAATACTGGTGCTGTAGTTGTAGGAAATCTCTCAAAACCTCTCCAGGAGTGCCGGCGATACACGAAAATGGCAGAAAACGTATATTTTTGGAAAACTTTTTTCGCAAAAATTTCGTAAGGGGGGGCCCTTACGCAAAAATTTGAAAACACAGACCTGCTTCAGCAGCACATTACTGGTGCTGTAGTTGAAGGAAATGTCTCAAAACCTAATCAGGAGTGCCGACAATATACGAAAATGTCAGAAAATGCATATTTTTGGAAAACTTTTTTCGCTAAAATTTCGTAAGGGGGTGGGCCCTTACGCATAAATTCAAAAAACGGACTTGTTTCAGCAGCACAATACTGGTGCTGTTGTTGTAGGAAATGTCTCAAAACCTCTTCAGGAGTGCCGACGATACACGAAAATGGAAGAAAATGTATATTTTTGGAAAACTTTTTTCGCTAAAATTTCGTAAGGGGGGGCCCTTACGCAAAAATTCAAAAAACGTACTTGCTTCAGCAGCACAATTCTGGTGCTGTAGCTGTAGGAAATGTCTCAAAACCTCATCAGGAGTGCCGACAATACACGGAAATGGCAGAAAATGCATATTTTTAGAAAACTTTTTTTGCTAAAATTTCGTAAGGGGGGGCCCTTACTCAAAAATTCAAAAAACTGACTTGCTTCAGCAGCACAATACTGGTGCTGTAGTTGTATGAAATGTCTCAAAACCTCACCAGGAGTGCCGACACTACCCGAAAATGGCAGAAAATGCATATTTTTGAAAAACTTTTTCCGCTAAAATGTCGTAAGGGGGGGCCCTTAAGCAAAAATTCCTAAAACGGACTTCCTTCGGCAGCACAATTCTGGTGCTGTAGTTGTAGGAAATGTCTCAAAACCTCATCAGGAGTGCCGACAATACACGGAAATGGCAGAAAATGCATATTTTTGGAAAACATTTTTTGCTAAAATTTCGTAAGGGGGGGCCCTTACTCAAAAATTCAAAAAACTGACTTGCTTCAGCAACACAATACTGGTGCTGTAGTTTTAGGAAATTTCTCAAAACCTCATCAGGAGTGCGGACGATACAAGAAAATGGCAGAAAATGTATTTTTTGGAAAACGTTTTTCGCAAAAATTTTGTAAGGGGGGGGCCCTTACGCAAAAATTCAAAAAACGGACTTGCTTCAGCAGCACAATACTGGTGCTGTAGTTGTAGGAAATGTCTCAAAACTTCTCCAGGAGTGCCAGCGATACACGAAAATGGCAGAAAACGTATATTTTTGGAAAACTTTTTTCGCAAAAATTTCGTAAGGGGGGGCCTTTACGCAAAAATTTGAAAACACAGACCTGCTTCAGTAGCACAATACTGGTGCTGTAGTTGAAGGAAATGTCTCAAAACCTAATCAGAAGTACCGACAATGTACGAAAATGTCAGAAAATGCATATTTTTGGAAAACCTTTTTCGCTAAAATTTCGTAAGGGGGTGGGCCCTTACGCATAAATTCAAAAAACGGACTTGTTTCAGCAGCACAATACTGGTGCTGTAGTTGTAGGAAATGTCTCAAAACCTCTTCAGGAGTGCCGACGATACACGAAAATGGAAGAAAATTTATATTTTTGGTAAAACTTTTTTCGCTAAAATTTCGTAAGGGGGGCCCTTACGCAAAAATTTGAAAACACAGACTTGCTTCAGCAGCACAATACTGGTGCTATAGTTGAAGGAAATGTCTCAAAACCTAATCAGGAGTGCCGACAATATACGAAAATGTCAGAAAATGCATATTTTTGGAAAACTGTTTTCGCTAAAATGTCGTAAGGGGGGGCCCTTACGCAAAAATTCAAAAAACGTACTTGCTTCAGCAGCACAATTCTGGTGCTGTAGCTGTAGGAAATGTCTCAAAACCTCATCAGGAGTGCTGACAATACACAGAAATGGCAGAAAATGCATATTTTTGGAAAACTTTTTTTGCTAAAATTTCGTAAGGGGGGGCCCTTACTCAAAAATTCAAAAAACTGACTTGCTTCAGCAGCACAATACTGGTGCTGTAGTTGTATGAAATGTCTCAAAACCTCACCAGGAGTGCCGACACTACCCGAAAATGGCAGAAATTGCATATTTTTGAAAAACTTTTTCCGCTAAAATGTCGTAAGGGGGGGCCCTTAAGCAAAAATTCCTAAAACGGACTTCCTTCGGCAGCACAATTCTGGTGCTGTAGTTGTAGGAAATGTCTCAAAACCTCATCAGGAGTGCCGACAATACACGGAAATGGCAGAAAATGCATATTTTTGGAAAACATTTTTTGCTAAAATTTCGTAAGGGGGGGCCCTTACTCAAAAATTCAAAAAACTGACTTGCTTCAGCAACACAATACTGGTGCTGTAGTTTTAGGAAATTTCTCAAAACCTCATCAGGAGTGCGGACGATACAAGAAAATGGCAGAAAATGTATTTTTTGGAAAACGTTTTTCGCTAAAATTTCGTAAGGGGGGGCCCTAACGGAAAAATTAAAAAAACGGACTTGCTTCAGCAGCACAATACTGGTGCTGTAGTTGTATGAAATGTCTCAAAACCTCACCAGGAGTGCCGACACTACCCGAAAATGGCAGAAAATGCATATTTTTGAAAAACTTTTTCCGCTAAAATGTCGTAAGGGGGGGCCCTTAAGCAAAAATTCCTAAAACGGACTTCCTTCGGCAGCACAATTCTGGTGCTGTAGTTGTAGGAAATGTCTCAAAACCTCATCAGGAGTGCCGACAATACACGGAAATGGCAGAAAATGCATATTTTTGGAAAACATTTTTTGCTAAAATTTCGTAAGGGGGGGCCCTTACTCAAAAATTAAAAAAACTGACTTGCTTCAGCAACACAATACTGGTGCTGTGGTCTTAGGAAATTTCTCAAAACCTCATCAGGAGTGCGGACGATACAAGAAAATGGCAGAAAATGTATTTTTTGGAAAACGTTTTTCGCTAAAATTTCGTAAGGGGGGGCCCTAACGGAGAAATTAAAAAAACGGACTTGCTTCAGCAGCACAATACTGGTGCTGTAGTTGTAGGAAATGTCTCAAAACCTCATCAGGAGTGCCGACAATACACGGAAATGGCAGAAAATGCATATTTTTGAAAAACTTTTTTTCGCTAAAATGTCGTAAGGGGGGGCCCTTTCACAAAAATTTTAAAAAACGGATTTGCTTTCGCAGCACAATACTGGTGCTGTAGTTGTAGGAAATGTCTCAAAACCTCATCAGGAGTGCCGACAATACCCGAAAATGGCAGAAAATGCATATTTTTGAAAAACTTTTTCCGCTGAAATTCAAAAAACGTACTTGCTTCAGCAGCACAATTCTGGTGCTCTAGCTGTAGGAAATGTCTCAAAACCTCATCAGGAGTGCCGACAATACACGGAAATGGCAGAAAATGCATATTATTGGAAAACTTTTTTTGCTAAAATTTCGTAAGGGGAGGCGCTTACTCAAAAATTCAAAAAACTGACTTGCTTCAGCAGCACAATACTGGTGCTGTAGTCGTAGGAAATGTCTCTAAACCTCACCAGGAGTGCCGACAATACCCGAAAATGGCAGAAAATGCATATTTTTGAAAATCTTATTTTTGCAAAAATTTCGTAAGGGGGGCCCTTACGCAAAAATTAAAAAAAAGGACTTGCTTCAGCAGCACATTACTGGTACTGTATTTGTAGGAAATGTCTCAAAACCTCACCAGGAGTGCCAACAATACCCGAAAATGGCAGAAAATACATATTTTTGAAAAACTTATTTCCGCTAAAATTTCGCAAAAATTTGAAAAAACGGACTTACTTTCGCAGCACCATACTGGTGCTATAGTTGTAGGAAATGTCTCAAAACCTCATCAGGAGTGCGGACGATACACGAAAATGGCAGAAAATTTATTTTTTGGAAAAGGTTTTTCGCAAAAATTTCGTAAGGGGGGGCCCTAACGGAAAAATTCAAAAAACGGACTTGCTTCAGCAGCACAATATTGTTGCTGTAGTTGTAGGAAATGTCTCAAAATCTCCCCAGGAGTGCCAACAATACCCGAAAATGGCAGAAAATACATATTTTTGAAAAACTTTTTTCCGCTAAAATTTCGCAAAAATTTAAAAAACGTACTTACTTTCGCAGCACAATACCGGTGCTGTAGTTGTAGGAAATGTCTCAAAACCTCACCAGGAGTGCGGACGATACAAGAAAATGGCAGAAAATGTATTTTTTGGAAAACCTTTTTCGGTAAAATTTCGTAAGGTGGGGCCCTAACGGAAAAATTCAAAAAACTGACTTGCTTCAGCAGCACAATTCTGGTGCTGTAGCTGTAGGAAATGTCTCAAAACCTCATCAGGAGTGACAACAATACACGAAAATGGCAGAAAATGCATATTTTTGGAAAACTTTTTTCGCAAAAATTTCTTAAGGGGGGGCCCTTACGGAAAAATTCAAAAAACGGACTTGCTTCAGCAGCACAATACTGGTGCTGTAGTTGTAGGAAATGTCTCAAAACCTCATCAGTAGTGCCGACACTTCCCGAAAATGGCAGAAAATGCATATTTTTTAAAAACTTTTTTTCGCTAAAATGTCGTAAGGGGGGGCCCTTACGCAAAAATTCAAAAAACTTACTTGCTTCAGCAGCACTATTCTGGTGCTCTAGCTGTAGGAAATGTCTCAAAACCTCATCAGGAGTGCCGACAATACACGGAAATGGCAGAAAATGCATATTTTTGGAAAACTTTTTTTGCTAACTCAAAAATTCAAAAAACTGACTTGCTTCAGCAGCACAATACTGGTGCTGTAGTCGTAGGAAATGTCTCTAAACCTCACCAGGAGTGCCGACAATACCCGAAAATGGCAGAAAATGCATATTTTTGAAAATCTTTTTTTAGTAAAAATTTCGTAAGGGGGGGCCCTTACGCAAAAATTAAAAAAACGGAATTGCTTCAGCAGCACAATACTGGTACTGTAGTTGTAGGAAATGTCTCAAAAGCTCACCAGGAGTGCCAACAATACCCGAAAATGTTAGAAAATACATATTTTTATAAATCTTTTTTCCGCTAAAATTTCACAAAAATTTGAAAAAATTTACTTACTTTCGCAGCACCCTACTGGTGCTGTAGTTGTAGGAAATGTCTCAAAACCTCATCAGGAGTGCGGACGATACACGAAAATGGCTGAAAATTTCTTTTTTGGAAAACGTTTTTCGCTAAAATTTCATAAGGGGGGGCCCTTACGGAAAAATTCAAAAAACGGACTTGCTTCAGCAGCACAATTCTGGTGCTATAGCTGTAGGAAATGTCTCAAAACCTCAGCAGGAGTGACGACAATACACGAAAATGGCAGAAAAAGCATATTTTTGAAAAACTTTTTTCCGCTAAAATTTCGCAAAAATTTTTAAAAATTGACTTGCTTTAGCAGCACAATTCTGCTGCTGTAGCTGTAGGAAATGTCTCAAAACCTCTTCAGGAGTGCCGACGATACGCGAAAATGTCAGAAAATGCATATTTTTGGAAAACATTTTTCGCTAAAATTTCGTAAGGGGGGGCCCTAACGGCAAAATTAAAAAACGGACTTGCTTCAGCAGCACAATACTGGTGCTGTAGTTGTAGGAAATGTCTCAAAATCTCACCAGGAGTGCCAACAATACCCGAAAATGGCAGAAAATACATATGTTTGAAAAACTTTTTTCCGCTAAAATTTCGCAAAAATTTGAAAAAACGTACTTACTTTCGCAGCACAATACTGGTGCTGTAGCTGTAGGAAATGTCTCAAAACCTCATCAGGAGTGACAACAATACACGAAAGTGGCAGAAAATGCATATTTTTGGAAAACTTTTTTCCGCTAAAATTTCGCAAAAAATTTTAAAAATTGACTTGCTTCAGCAGCACAATTCTGGTTCTGTAGCTGTAGGAAATGTCTCAAAACCTCATCAGGAGTGCCGATGATACACGAAAATGGCAGAAAATGTATATTTTTGGAAAACTTTTTTCGCTAAAATTTCGTAAGGGGGGGGGGCCCTTACGCAAAAATTTGAAAACACAGACTTGCTTCAGCAGCACAATACTGGTGCTGTAGTTGAAGGAAATGTCCCAAAACCTAATCAGGAGTGCCGACAATACACGAAAATGTCAGAAAATGCATATTTTTGGAAAACTTTTTTCGCTAAAATTTCGTAAGGGGGGTGGACCCTTACGCAAAAATTGAAAAAACGGACTTGCTTCAGCAGCAAAATACTGCTGCTATAGTTGTAGGAAATGTCTCAAAACCTCTTCAGGAGTGCCGACGATACACTAAAATGGCAGAAAATTTTTATTTTCTGAAAACTTTTTTCGCTAAAATTTCGTAAGGGGGGACCCTTATGCAAAAATTTGAAAACACAGACTTGCTTCAGCAGCACAATACTAGTGCTGTAGTTGTATGAAATGTCTCAAAACCTCATCAGGAGTGCCCACAATACCCGAAAATGGCAGAAAATGCATATTTTTGGAAACCTTTTTTTGCTTAAATATACGCAAAAATTTGAAAAAACGGACTTGCTTCAGCAGCACAATACTGGTGCTGTAGTTGTATGAAATGTCTCAAAACCTCATCAGGAGTGCCCACAATACCCGAAAATGGCAGAAAATGCATATTTTTGGAAACCTTTTTTTGCTTAAATATACGCAAAAATTTGAAAAAACGGACTTGCTTCAGCAGCACAATACTGGTGCTGTAGTTGTAGGAAATGTCTTAAAATATCATCAGGAGTGCCAACAATACATGAAAATGGCAGAAAAGGCATATTTTTGGAAAACTTTTTTTGCTTAAATATCTTAACGGTGGGCCCTTACGCAAAAATGTGAAAAAACGGACTTGCTTCAGCAGCACAATACTGGTGCTGTAGTTGTAGGAAATGTCTTAAAATATCATCAGGAGTGCCGACAATACATGAAAATGGCAGAAAATGCATATTTTTGGAAAACTTTTTTTGCTTAAATATCTTAACGGGGGGCCCTTACGCAAAAATGTGAAAAAACAGACTTGCTTCAGCAGCACAATACTGGTGCTGTAGTTGTAGGAAATCTCTGAAAACCTCACCAGGAGTGCCGACAATACCCGAAAATGCATATTTTTGGGAAACCTTTTTCGCAAAAATTTCGTAAGGGGGCGCCCTTACGCAAAAATTCAAAAAACGGACTTGCTTATTTTGCATGTATATATGTATGTATGTGTATGCATGTATGTATATATGTATGTATGTATGTGTGTATATATGTATGTATGTATGTATGTATGTATGTATATATATATATATATATATATATATATATATATATATGCGTGTATGTATATATATGCATGTATGTATTTATATATATAAATGCATGTATGTATATATATGCTTGTATATATGTGTATATATATATATGTGTGTGTGTGTGTGTGTGTGTGTGTGTGTATATATATATATATATATATATATAAAATATGTATGTGTATATATGTATATGTGTATATATACACACATACATAAATGTATTTATATTTTATGTATATATATATATATATATGTGTGTATGTGTATATATATGTATATATGTGTATGTATAAATATTAATGTTTATGTGTATATATATGTGTGTGTATATGTATATATTTATATATGTGTATATATATATGTGTGTGTGTGTATATATATATGTATATGTATACACATATATATGTATGTATATAAATATATATATAAATATATACTGTATATGTATATATATATACTGTATATGTATGTATGTATGTATGTATGTATGTTTACAAATTATTAAATTTATACTTATATATATGTATTTATTTATATATAGGTATGTATACTTATATATGTATACTTATATGTATATATATGTATACTTATATGTATGTATGTATATATATGTATATACACATATGTATGTATGTATATATGTATATACATATATATGTATGTATAGTTATGTGTATGTGTATATATATGTATGTATGTATATATTTGTACATGTATGTATGTGTGTATATATATATACACATATGAATATATATATATATGTTTGTATATATACATACATATATGTATGTATATATGTGTGTGTATATATACATAAATATTTGTATGTATATATATATACTGTATGTGTGTATGTATATATGTATGTGTATATATATGTATGCATTTATATATGTGTATATAAATGTATGTATACATATGTGTGCATGTATATGTAAGTATGTATATATGTATGTGTATATATATGTATGTATGTATGTATATATAGGTATGTATATGTGTGTGTTTATATGTATGTATATGTATGTATGTGTATATATATACATATAAATATATATATGTTTGTATATATACATACATATATGTATCTATATATGTATGTGTGTATATATACACATATATATATATATTTACATTTGTATGTATATATATATATACTGTATATGTGTGTATGTATAAATATGTACGTATGTGTATATATGTATGTATTTATATATGTGTATATAAATGTATGTATACATATGTGTGCATGTATATGTAAGTATGTATATACTGTATGTATTTGTATATATGTATGTACGTATGTGTATATATGTACCTATATATGTGTGTGTGTGTGTATATATATATGTATGTATATATACATATATGTATGTATATATGCATCTATACATATACGTATATATACATATATGTATATATATATATATTTATATTTGTATAATACATATATATGTTTGTATATATACACATACATATGTATACATGTATGTATATGTGTGTGTGTATATATACATATATATGTATATACGTGTGTGTGTGTGTGTATATATATATGTATGTATGTATGTATGTGTATATATACATATACATGTATATGTATGTATGTATATATATACATATATATGTATGTGTATATATATATATATATATATATATGTGTATGTATGTATGTGTATATATACATATATATGTATGTATGTATGTGTATATATACATATATGGGTATATATATACACATATGTATGTATATATGTATATGAATGTACATATGTATGTATGTATTTATGCATATATATGTATTTATGTACATGTATGTGTTTATATGAATGTGTATACATGTATGTATGTATGCATATATGTATATATATACATATATATATATATGTATATATATATATATACACATGTATGTATGTATACATGTACATATGTACATATGTGTATATATATGTATGTATATGTCTGTGTATGTATGTTTGTGTGTGTATAGATATATATGTATACATATGTGTATACATGAATATATATATATGTATATTTTTATGTGTATATACATGCGTGTATATATGTGTATAATTATGTGTGTATATATATAAGTGTATACATACATATATGTGTATATATGTTCATATATATATACATGTATATATATGCATATATGTATTTGTGTGTATATATATATATGTATATATACATATATATATTTTATGTGTAAATGTGTGTATGTATATATTTATTGATATATATACGTGTAAATGTATATAAATATTTGTATATGTATATATATATATGTGTGTGTATAAATATATGTATATGTATATATTTTTGTATCTGTATATATACATATATGTATCTATACAGTATATATGTATATATATGCATGTATATATGTATGTACATATATATACGTGTGCAAATATATGTATGTATATATATATATATGCATGTATGTGTATATATATGTATGTATGTATATATATATATATATATATATATATATATATGTATATATATATGTGTGTGTATTTACATATATATATGTGTATTTATATATATACTGTGTATTTATATATCTATATATATGCATTTATATATATATGCATGTATGTATAAACATGTGTATATATATGCATGTATGTATATATGTATATATATGCATTTATGTATATATATGCATGTATATATATACATATGCATATATGTATATATATGTATGTATATATGTGTATATATATGCATATATGTATATATATGCATATGTGTATATATATTTATATACGCTTGTATGTATATGCATATATGTATATATGCATATATGTATATATATATGCATGTATGTATATAGATGTATATATATGCATGTATGTATATATATTTATATATTTATGCATGTATGTATATAAACATACATGCACATATATACATATATATACATATGTATATATGTGCATGTATGTATATATATATGTATATATGTGCATGTATGTATATATATGTATATATGTGCATGTATGTATATATATGTATATATGTGCATGTATGTATGTATATGTATATATGTGCATGTATGTATACATGTGCATGTATGTGTATATGTGCATGTATGTATATATGTGCATGTATGTATATATATGCATGTATGTATATATGTGTGTATATATATGCGTGTATGTATATATACGCATGCATGCATGCATATATGTATATATAAACATATATGTATATATATGCATATATGCATGTATATATATATGCATGTATGTCTATATGCATATATGCATGTATGTCTATATGCATATATGCATGTATGTATATATGTGCATATATGCATGTATGTATATATGTGCATATATGCATGTTTGTATATATGTGCATATATGCATGTATGTATATATGTGCATATATGCATGTATGTATACATGTGCATATATGCATGTATGTATATATGTGCATATATGCATGTATGTATATATGTGCATATATGCATGTATGTATATATGTGCATATATGCATATATGTATATATGTGCATATATGCATATATGTATATATGTGCATATATGCATATATGTATATATGTGCATATATGCATGTATGTATATATGTGCATATATGCATGTATGTACAGTATATATGTGCATATATGCATGTATGTATATATGTGCATACATGCATGTATGTATATATGTGCATACATGCATGTATGTATATATGTGCATATATGCATGTATGTATATATGTGCATATATGCATGTATGTATATATGTGCATATATGCATGTATGTATATATGTGCATATATGCATGTATGTATATATGTATATATACGCATGTATGTATATATGTATGTATGTATATATATGCATGTATGTATATACATGCATGTATGTATGTATATATGCATGTATGTATATATGTGTATATATGCATGTATGTATATATGTGCATATATGCATGCATGTATATATGCATGTATCCATATATGCATGTATATATATATGTATATATATGCATGTATGTATATATGTATATATATGCATATATGTATATATGCGCATGTATGTATATATGTGTATATATATGCATGTATGTATATATGCATGTATATATATATGCATGTATGTATATATGCTTGTATATATATATGCATGTATGTATATATGTACATATATGCATGTATGTATATAAATGCATGTATGTATATATATGTATATATGTGCATGTATATACATACATGCACATATATACATATATGTGCATACATGCATAAATATGTATGTATATATGCATGTATGTATATATATGCATGCATGTATGTATATATATGTGTGTATATATGTATGTATATATGTGTGTATATATGCATGCATGTATATATGTGTGTATATATGCATGTATGTATATATGTATATATGCATGTGTGTATATATATGCATGTATGTATATACATGTCTATATGCATGTATGTATACACACATGTATGTATATATGCATGTATGTATATATGCATGTATGTATATATGCATGTATGTATATATATGCATGTATGTATATATATGCATATATGTATATATGTATATATATGCGTGTCTGTATATATGTATATATTCATGTTAGTTTATATAGGAATTTATGTATATATATTTATACATATGCATGTATGTATGTATATGTTTATATATATATATATGTATTTATATATGTATGTGTGTATATATGTATGTGTGTATACACATATATACGTATATATATGTATGTATACATATATGTGTATGTATGTATGTACATATGTAAATATGTACGTATATATATGTATGTATGTATGTAAATATGTACGTTTATATGTATGTACATGTATCTATATACATGTATATATGCATGTATGTATATATATGCATGTATGTATATATATATATGCATGTATGTATATATTCATGTTAGTTTATATAGGAATTTATGTATATACAGTGCCCTCCATAATTATTGGCACCCCTGGTTGAGATGTGTTTTTTAGCTTCCAATTATTTTATTTTTTTTCTAAATAATATGGGACCTTAATGGAAAAAAAGAGAAAAATCCAACCTTCAATACAAGTGCATTTATTCAGTGGGGAAAAAATCCCACATAAAGAAATAATTATTTGACATCAAATAATGTGTGTCACAATTATTAGCACCCCTGGTGTTAATATTTTGTACAACCCCCTTTTGCCAACAAAACAGCACCTAATCTTCTCCTATAATGTTTCACAAGATGGGCAAAGACAGAAAGAGGGATTTTCAGCCATTCCTCTTTGCAGAATCTCTCTAAATCATCCAGAGACCTGGGTCCTCTCCTCTGTACTCTCCTTTTCAGCTCACCCCACAGGTTCTCAATGGGGTTGAGGTCAGGGGACTGAGATGGCCATGGGAGGAGCTTGATTTTGTGTCTGGTGAACCATTTCTGTGTAGATTTGGCCATATGTTTAGGGTCATTGTCTTGCTGAAAGACCCAGTGACGACCCAGCTTCAGCTTTCGGGCAGAGGGCAACAGATTTTGATTTAAAATGTCCTGGTATTTCAAAACATTCATGATGCCATGCACCCTAACAAGGTTCCCAGGGCCTTTGGAAGTGAAACAGCCCCACAGCATCACTGACCCACCCCCATACTTCACAGTGGGTATGAGGTGCTTTTCAGCATGCGCATCTTTCGTGGTACGCCAGACCCACTTAGAGTGTTTGTTGCCAAAAAGCTCAATCTTGGTCTCATCTGACCAAAGCACACGGTCCCAGTTGAAGCCCCAATACCGTTTGGCGAACTCCAGACGCTTGCGTTTATGATTGTGAGTGAGGAAAGGTTTTCTCCGTGCATGCCTCCCAAACAGCTTGTTGGCGTGTAGACAGCGCCTGATGGTTGATTTGGAGACTTTGTGACCCCAGGATGCTACCATTTGTTGTAATTCTGTAACAGTGAGCTTTGGAGATCTTTTGATTTCTCTTACCATCCTCCTCACTGTGCGTGGTGGCAAAATAAACTTGGGTCCTCGTCCAGGCTTATTTACCACTGTTCCAGTTGTTTTGAACTTCTTAATTATTCCTCTCACAGTGGATATGGGCAGCTGCAGTTGAGTGGCAATCTTCTTGTAGCCTCTGCCTGACCTGTGAAGGTCGACGCACATCTGCCTCACTTGTATGCTGTGTTCCTTTGTCTTTCCCATGTTTAAGAGTGGATAAGAGAAATGGCCTCGGTGTCACGTCATATTTATACCCCAGGGAAACAGGAAGTGATGAATTACTAATTAAATGTTCCTACGTACTCTGGTAAACTTTGTAAACTACTGTAGAAATGACAGAAATGCTTCAATTATATTTATTTCCTGGGAATTGTTAAGGGTGCCAATAATTGTGGAACAGGTGATTTAATGAAAAATAATTATTTTTTAGTCAGGGATTTTTTTATTTTCTTACAATTCATTTGAGTTGAAGGCTACATTTTCCTACAATTTTCAGTGTGACAGTATTCTTCTGCAATAAACACTGAATTTATTTTAAGGCTTTTAACACATCTCAACCAGGGGTGCCAATAATTATGGAGGGCACTGTATATGTATACATATGCATGTATGTATATATGTTTATATATATATATATATATATATGTATGTGAGTATATATGTGTGTGTGTATACACATATATATGTATATATGTATGTATACATATATGTGTATGTGTATATATACATATGTGTATGTATGTATGTGAATATGTACGTATATATATATGTATGTACATATATGTATATATGTGTATATATATATATATATATATATATATATATATATATGTATGTATGTATGTGTATATGCATATATATTTCTACGTATATGTGTGTATGTATATGTATGTAAATATATATGTAAATATGTGTGTGCGTATATATACATACGTAAATATGTATGTATATATGTATGTGTGTATATATACATGTGTATATATATATATGTATATATATATTTATGTGTATATATTCATATATATATATGTGTATACATACACATACATCTGTGTATATATATATATATATGTATGTAAATATGTATGTATGTGTATATATACGTGTGTGTGTACATACATACACTATGTATGGATATATGTGTGTATATATGCATATACATATATGTATGTATAAATATATGTGTATATGTGTTCATATTCACATATTTATTTATGTATGTATGAATGTATATGTGTATATATACATATTTAAATGTTTATGTATGTATGTTTATACATATATATGCATATATTTGTATGTATGTATAGGTGTATATGTATTTATATTTGTACATATGTCTATATGTGTATATATATGTATGTATGTATGTATATATGTGTATGTACGTATACATATGTATGTATGTGTATTTGTATGTATATATTTATTTATGTGTGTATATATGTATGTATGAATGTGTGTATATATGTATGTATATTGATATGTTTGTATGTATGTGTATATATATGTGTGTGTTTATATATCCATATATATTTGTGTACATAAAAATACATACATACATGTATGTATATGTATGTATGTATGTATATATATGTATTTGTATGTGTATATATTTTTGTGTGTATACATGTGTGTATATGTATACGTATATACATATATATTTATGTATATATGTGTATACATATAAATGTTTATATGTGTATATGTATGCATATATATTTGTGTATGTGTATATATACATATATGTATGTTTATACAGTATATATGTATCTATATGCATGTATAAATGTGTATATATACACACATTTGTGTATGTACATATATGTATTTATACATGTATGTACGTATGTATATATATATATATATGTATGTGTGTATGTATGTATGTATATATGTATGCTTATATATGTATGCATGTATATGTATGCATGTATATATTTATGTATATGCATGTATGTATATATTTATGTATATATATGCATGTATGTGTGTATATATATATATATGTATGTATCTATGCATGTATGTATATATTATTATGTATGTATGTATACAAAACAGCATAACAATGCAATCCATTTCCAAAACCAAACCTGACCCATGCATTTTTTTTTAAATCTGCTACTCTGCTAGCATGTCAGCAGACTGGGGTAGATCTTGCTGAAATGTATTGCATCGAATCGTGGGACACTCAAAGATTCACAGCCCTAACGTATATGTATATTTATATGTATTTGTATGTGAATATATATCTGTATATATGTCTATATATATAACTGTGTATACATATGTATATATATATATGTGTATATGTTTATGTGTGTGTGTATATATATATATATGTGTATGTATGTGTGTGTGTATATATATATGTGTGTATATATATATATATGTGTGTGTGTATATATATATATATGTGTATATATATATGTGTATATATATATATATATGTATATATATAATATGTGTGTATATATATATATATATATATATAATATGTGTGTATATATATATATATATATATATATATATATATATATATATGTGTGTATATATATATATATATATGTGTGTATATATATATATATATATGTGTGTATATATGTATGTATGTATGCATGCATAAAAATAGATGGATACTGTCATGTTTTAAAGTCTGTATTTCTTTTGTGCTTTTGGTCTAAAAGCAGATACATATACCATTTTCTGAATTGTTTATGTTGTCCAGATCTGCCAGAACCTGTTCATGCGCGGCTTGTCTCTGGTGGGCTGGTACCACAGTCACCCTCGAGGCCCAGCCTTGCCCTCCCTGCAGGACATCGACTCCCAGATGGACCACCAGCTGAGGCTGCAGGGCTCTAACAACGGCTTCCAGCCCTGCTTGGGCGTCATCTGCGGTACGTAGGGTCAGTACGTCCTCTCAGCTTTTTCTAATAAAGCTCCAGTTACCATTTGGACTCTTTTCCAGGACCGTACTACCACGGCAACCAAGGTGTGGCCTCCACCATAACGCCTTTCTGGGTCGTGCCACCACCTGAGGTGAGCTTCCAGGGCGGTTGTCTTTTCAAAGTGCAGTAGACCTTTAATGGTCACGTTTCTCTGCGTGCAGCAAAGACCCAACGACTACGGCATACCAGTGGCTGTGGAGGTGACTTACGTGCAAGACAACTTCCTCACCAGTGATGTCCTCAATGAGATGGTAGTAGCTGAAGAACCGCCACACTTTGTGAAGACTGTCCATCAAGTGCTTGTTCCTGTGCAGATGCTGGTGGTGGACTATTACAAAGCTGCTCCTGACCTGGTCCACTTCAGTCAGTACTGGTGTCCTGATACCACCATGATGGACAAGATCAAGGTGAGAGCATCAAGATTGTCCGCAGTGACTGCTTTAGCTTAACTTCCTGTTTTGGCTCCTCCCCCCTCCATCCAGGGCTCTCTGAGCTGCCACGCCCCTAAGGATCAGGCCTACTCTCAGATCTTGGAGCACGTCTACAGTCAGCTGAGTGGCGTACAGGTGCCTTTATGACACTCACTGTGAGTGCTAGTAAGAAAAGCCCGCACACGGGCAGTTCCATGTCAACTGTTGTAAACCTTTCTCCATGTACCATACTTTTTTAATTTATTATGGAGCGCTGGTGAGGACAGAACATTGATTCACATTTCTAACCAATACACACTGGATTTATTTAAATCAATTGTCTTTCTGTTGTATTTAAAAATAAGAATAAGCTTCAATTGTTTTTGTCTGTTTATTGTAAGAAGTGTGGCGTCAGGATAGAAGCACATACAAATACATTGATAATAGACAAATGCATGGCATTAAATCCATAGCAAGTAAAAACTTTTACAGGACATTATAATAATAATAATCATAATAATAAAAGGACTACATGCATGTTTTAAGGGTTTAGATATAAAAATAGTAATCATTTTAAGACTGACTAAAAACAAACATAGCCTTTTATAACCATACAATGTATGCCTTTTTTTCCTAAACATCCAAATTAATGCGAAGTAACGAGTGAACAAAACGTTAGTCTTGCGTGTGCGCGGGAAAACATTCCTGTAGTGTTTGTAGACGTTACATAGCAAAGTGCCACTAATTACTAGTCACAACTGAAGGAACAGCCATATGTAGCTTTGTTGGCTTTTGGGGTCATTAGTCACTCCTTCTCCTGGTTCCAAATAAAAGCTAGCAATGATTTGTTTTTTTTAAAGAGCTCCATTGCTGAGTCCACATGTAAACATATTAAGTCCAAACACAGTGGAAGAATGTGTGTAAATACAGACAAACACTGATAAAAGATGATTCAAACAATCCTCCAGTCTAAACATTCCCTTGATGTTTTCCCTTTCACCTTTAGGCCACATCCTCAAAGTCTGTATTCAAGTTTTAAAACACAGGTCAGGATGTAACAAACACTTAAAAAAAAATCTATAAAATTCCAGAGTGAGGGACAGAATAGGACACAGTTTCACATTATGACAAGACAAGGGATGGTAAGACGTGAATCGCTGCCAGCAGCGTCGTCCTCTTTTTTTTTTTTTTTTTAGGCACTGTGCGGTTGAAATGG